>NC_134718.1:49396296-49398796 GCF_049634645.1 Pelodiscus sinensis
TCACCTCTCAGCCCCCCATCTCCATAATTCAAACTCCATGCTCCAGGGGTCACCCAAACCCGTCCATTTCCCTGAGATCAGCTTCTGTTTCTTCTTCAAATCTCTGTCATACCTTGTAAATAACATAATTACAAGCAGTTCCTTATTAAATTATTTAACCTGTCTTGGTCAACTTTTCCGATGATAACTACATGCTATCAGAATTGAGTCATAGCAATTAAAGACAGAAAGCTATTTATTAGCTTTTGATAACGTTCAACTTTTTTTTTTCCCGGAGAAACATTTGACGAAGGGAGGGGAGAGGGAGGGCAATTACAGTGGTTTGAACATCAGATTCCAGATATGTAAATTTAAACCACTGACAAACACGCCATTTTAAGATATAATTTAACTGGTGCGTGTTACACTCGTGTGAGAACAGCTTCTCCAACATATGTTTTGCTAACTTTTAACACCCAAAGCTAAAAGCACATGAGTTTTATTTTTCCCTTCCCCAGCAGGAATAACGGACTACACCCGGCGCCCATTCGGCACATAGTTCTAGGATTTTTTTCAACTTCCTTCCCCACCTCCCTAAAAAGTTTTTACTTATCTTGACAAAATAGGATTAGATTTAAGAGTCTCCAGTTGCAAAATAGTGTGATTTCCTTTTCAGAGAAAAACACATCTGACAGGCAGACTACTGTCACTCTGACAAAGACGAAGGCGTTGTGTACCCTCCAGTAATTATTTCAATAGGTTACAGAGAAGCCCCTTTTAAACTCTGGAGCGCTCTTGAGTTGACAATGTGGTTTTATTTCCTTTGTATAGACGAGCTAAATGTTTTCGGAAATCGCTCTAGCGGTCTAATTAAGAGGCTGATACAGGCAGCTATAAGTTTCGAGGCTGCTGAACCAAAGAGTACAGAGGATACATTTTTAGTATATTTTTTTATTGTTCATTCAGTTGCGTACCTTTGCGGCACAAACGTGCTGGAAATAAAGGCTTTTAATCTCTCTTCGCTGACGGGAGAGGGAAAAAATAGCCCAGTAACTGATCAAAGAGTCAATGGCGCTGAACCGACAGTTTATGGATTTCTGTTTGTGCTACAAAATAAAAAATAAATCACATATAAATGCGGGGAGGCATTCAGAGGAAAAGTAACAATCGCCAGAAGTAGTATGGCACGCTGCAACAACAAACATTTGCAGCCATAGAGACTGCTTGTTATGTCTGCGGTGACATATAGTACTGGTGTGTTTTCAAAACAATGCCTGTTTATAAGGCTATAGGTTACCGTTGCAACTGGGCCCTCTCTCTCTGTAGTGACTAGGGCTGGCTAGGCAAGGCTTTAATTTAAAATAACAAGGGTAATAACCATGGCCCTGTCAACACACAACTGGAAATAAAGTAAGTGTCAAAAGTGGCTGAGGAGGTTAGAGGGCACTGGTGATATCATGGCCACTGGTGATACAGTTTCCAAGAGGGGGAAGCCATGGCGCAGGGTTAGCTCTACGGCGGTTTTTGTTGGAAAGAGGGGCTGGGTGGCGGCAGACTCTCTCTCCCAGCCCCACCTTCCTTTTTGGAGGAGTGCGAAGTTAGAGCGAGCGGGCAGCAGCGGGGCTCTGGGGGCGAGGCGCTGGCCAGGCCCCGGCAGCGTTCGGAACGAGGGGGCAGGAAGCAGAGGCAGGCGCTGGTGGCGGTGGCTGGCTGCCTGAGGAGCAGGGAAAGCTGCAGCCGCCGCTGAGGAGTCTCTTCAGAGCGGTGGGGGGAAGCGGCGCGCGCGGGAAACCTCTCCAGAGGAGCCGGGAAGGGGAGGGGGAGAAGCAGCGTGCGAGGACAGGGCTCTCTCCAGGGGTGCCGGGGGGAGGGGGAGGAGGAGAAGCGGCGAGCGCGGAAGCCCTTCTCCACAAGCAGCCTTAGTGCAGCCAGGCTGCTGCTCAGAGAGTCCGGTCAGGCACAACGTCCCCCCAGTCTAGCAGGAGCCGGGAGTGGAGGGGCGAGAGCGCACCTATAGCTCCACGCCATCTGTTAGAGCCTATGCTCAAAACCCACTCAACCGTGCTCCCAGACACTGCCTTTTTACCAAAGAAAAATCATTGTTAGCAGTTTCAAAATAAACACCAGATTGCCCATTAGCACTTTCTTCCCAAATATCATCCAATAATAACCATATTGCTGTGCACGCTTCTGGGATTCCTCAGGGCGTTTAGACACTTCTGGTTTTATCAGAAAATGCTTCTCTAACTACTTCAAAATGCACCGTAACCTGCTCTGCAGACGCTATTTAGAAGCATGCCTCATAAAATATAAGCAAGCCCCCCCCCCACCGCTTAGTGTACCGTGGTGGGCAAGACAGGCAGGGTCCTTTCTCTCCCGCACAAAATACCGCTCACCCTCTGTCTGGTCAGCCTCGTGCAGCGTTATTAGTTGTGGCGTTGAAAGTATTGACATTAGCAAAAGTGTTGTCATGCCACATTGGCGTTGTTGCTTCCAATGCCCATATCGCTTACATGATGCA
>NC_134718.1:49403796-49411296 GCF_049634645.1 Pelodiscus sinensis
CTGCAATGATTAAGAATTATGACATATACTTAATGATGTACTTGAACAATAGTGAATTAAATTATATCAGTTCTATCAGTTTTATTGTGATCATACTGAAAACATACTGTGCAATACCACTGACTTTATACCTTTTCAAAACTATCAGAAGTGTGTTTTAATTTGATATTCTAGATGCATGAGAGGATAAAAAAATAAAAAACCATTTGGTTAATGGGTTTACCATGTTTATTTGAATAAGGAAGATTGAAACTCCATTTACGCCTAGCATAAATGCTTTAGAGATCTTAATTATTGATGAAAAATCTGTTGTGCTTCTAAATTTAAAGATATGACAATTTTATAGGAATTTTAATCACCTTTTACATTAGGAATTTTAAAGGTGGGAGTAGTTTTTTTATAATGAGAAAAAGAATGTATATTTTAGTCTTCTTAAAAGAGTTGTCCCTTTTAATTAGATAATACTATTATCATTTTATTGCATATTGTATAGCCCTAAGAAGAGATTTTAATATGATCCTCTCTGTACTTTAACATGTATTTTAAAAAAAAAAAAAAATTGAATGTAGTGTATGCTAAGAGCAATTTTTAGCCAATATAATAATAGGGAAATATATTAATATTTTCATAAGATTAATATAGTAGTTTGAGACTATCAAAGTATATTTAAAATTCTTAATAATAGTAAGTTATGTTTTCTTGATCCATGTGTTGTTAATTTGTCACCTGGATTTGTTGTGTTGAATTTCTGTGTTGTGTTTCCTCTTGAGCATCCCAGAACTAATTTCCCCATCAAATTTTTGGGACTCTTTAGTTTGCCATAAGAAGTGTTATCCCTCTGTTAGTTGGCTTTAAAATATACATACTATACTTCAGTGGATCCTTTTGGCTTTTGAATACATTTAGATGATTTTGACCAGATAAGGCACATTTGTCCTGAGGATATGAACGAATAATTCAATCCTGAATTGAGATCTATGGCCATATGTTTGTTCTAGACCAAACTATTGCTCTTTGTGATAGTTTGAATGGTTTTAAACATTAGGAAGAAAGAAAAGCTATACCAGTGTGCTTCAGGTGTAATTATTTGCAAAAGATTACAGTATATTAAATTAATTAATGAAATTATCTCTTCTGATTTTCAGCAAACTTAAATGTGAAACAAAATGGAAGACCTTTAAAAAGCCCTCTATTTACATAATTGCATATCACCTTTCTTTAATATGCAGAAATTTTTATTTGCATTTACTCGCTTTTCCTCATGAAGCATTGCTAAGGAAAAAGTTTTTATTGTTGCATGAATATAATTCTTCTACTACAGTGCATTAGCATTATTCATATAACATAATTTATATAGTAAAGGAAAAAGCCCATAAAGTGTGGTCAGTAAAGAGATGCCAGTGCATGCCACAGAAAAAGGGTCCCTGGGAAATTAGATTGACCTAAAGAAAACCAAATACAAGAAAGGAAAAGGGCCATATTTTCTTTGTGGTATTGCTGAAAAGGATGGGAGTATCATTTTCATAGTGGAATAATGTTTTCTGGGAAAACACAAAAGCAGATGTTCCTCATTAGGAACACCCATTGTCTACATATCACAACTATGAACAGATAAATCTATCCTATTTCAGCCATACATTCCAATGGCTGTAAATGATTACAGGATACCGCTGTAACTGCTAAACCAAAACCACACTGTGCACGAAAATAATTCTTCTATGCCATCATAATATATTTTATTATAAGGCATAGAAATTCCTGTTAAGATACATCCTCTTGACTTTTCCTTTCCTTGTTTGGCTTGAATGTATATGAAGGTGCATTGTCCAACTTTTGAAAACTGAAAAGACTGATTGTGGAGGAACACGGAAAGGCAGGATTACATTACTATCAAAACATTAAGCGGCAACTCACTAGTAAAAGCAATGGCAGATCTGCTTGTGTGCACTGAATGTGCTTGCAATGTATTACTGATAGCATGCTCTGCAACATTTTTCCAGATGGTACTATCACACTCATACTGCTAGTTGGCATCTCTGTGGGTAGTAAATGCCCCCCCTCCCAATAAATCTGGCATTATTCTATAGAGTTTAGGAGACTTATCATTCCAAGTGTGTCCTACTTTCCTGTATAGGAGCCAGACATCTGTTTATCCCATTTCTTTCATACAGAGTTTGGAATAGCTTTAGTTTTTTGGGGAAAAAAGTTTTGTCATATTTAACAGCTGTTACAAAATTTCAACCCTGTAGGCTCTTAAAATACTTTTCAACTGACCTCAGATTTTATACGTAATTGACATTACTTGTAGAAAAGCATTTCCCCCATTTAACCTTTCATTGTCTGTAATTTCATATTGTCTTGAGTAAAATGAGTTGACCCTCAAGCTTAGTTTTATACTTTGGATTCCCAATAAATACCATTAATTCATTTATACTCTAAGTTTACACCTTTAAAGTAATTGTAGAACAGTAGCTGAAGACTGATTGGAGTTTTTTTAGTCAACAGTGTTTCCTTTCACTTCCTGTCACAAAGGTCAAAGAAAGCTGACCTTTGCTGGCAGTCCTAGTCATTGAATTATTCATGTGATTGACTTTTTGTCAGTGCGCACAGTTGTGCTGTGGGACATTTTATTCATTTACCTCATTTAAAGCGCCTTTCTGCACCTGTTCAAGTATTAATATCATGTAATTTGGGCCTAATGCCGATTTTGCTGAACACTCATTATATTTTTTATTAGCTATATT
Organism: Pelodiscus sinensis; assembly: GCF_049634645.1. Taxonomy (NCBI): domain Eukaryota; kingdom Metazoa; phylum Chordata; order Testudines; family Trionychidae; genus Pelodiscus; species Pelodiscus sinensis. The sequence goes on from NC_134718.1 coordinate 49,406,541, forward strand.
TCCAAACGATTATGTATGATTATTACCAAGCCTTACAAACAGCAATGGGTTATTCCCTAGACCTTTACATCTTCTTGTCAGGTTGTTTTCAGAAGCAAGGAGGATAAACATTTGACCAGTCCCAATGTTTTTATTCCTACTCCATATCCAACCAGAGAACTTAAAGCTTTTTCCCTTATGGCTTTGCGAAAGCATGATTAAATCCAACTCTGCAGAAGCTGTACAAATGCCAGCATTTATAAGGTCAACGCTTTTGTTAAAAATGCTATGTAAATGAGGATCTGCAAAAAGGGACATTAAATAAAATTAAATTCATTGTCTTCTTTAATGTCATTTACATTTTGGCTAAGCCCTGGCCTGTCAAGGAGGATTTTTTAAATAATTTTAATTACACATCATTTAGGGATCCAAGGTTTTCTATTCAGTAGCATTTGGATAACCTGCAAAACGGTGACTGTTTATTAACTTCTTAAATGACAAGTTGTCATTTCATCTGCATAATGTGCTGAAAACAGTACAGTTTAGAGTAAATTTTTTCTTCTTAGTTCTTTTTAAGATATGCACATAATTATTGCAGAATAGGCCCTGGATTCACTCATCTGTTCTTTTTACTTTGATTGCGCATCATGAGGTATTATTCAGTTCAAAGTGCATTTTTAAAATTGTGACATTTCTGTGTAAACTTTTTTGTAATTTTCTGTTGGAAACTTGGCAATGATTTCAAGAATGTAGCATATTTTAGATTTGTGAATATGGCTGCAAAGGATACATTTCTGGGCAGAAACTGTCACTTTGGCTTTTCAGTGCACAGGTGTGAATATCTCTGAATTGTTTATGAGCAAACTACCAGACCCAGTGTTCTGGAGGCAAAAGATATATACTTCTCCATTCATTAGTTCTTCAATGCATATGCTTGCACAAAATATAGATTGAATGGTGGCAAAATCACACCACACATGAAGGAATGATGTCAAATTCAGCATAATTGAAAATGTCATTTTTTAAAAGGAAATGAGCTTGAGATACAACTCTGCAAATTTTCTTTCTTTATAACCCACTCTACCAAGATTATGCAGTTTACATCCTTTAGTCTGAATCTCTTCTCTTAACCACTGCAACAAACCACAGTTAATGAAATTGACTACATATTTAGATTCTTTTCTAGCAGAGGAATATACTCATACACATCTTTAAAATTATTGTTCTCCAGTAAATCTCTAGTGTGTTAGAGGAGCCTTTTGTAGCATTCTTTTTTTCTGTGTTATATACTTGCTTATTTCTATAAAACCAAATTGTGAAAAAGGAAAAGAGGGAGAAGGGATTTAAGCAAAGCTGTCAAAAACTATACTACAAGAAGTATCTTGATACAAACCATCCTATGCTTCTGTTAGAGCCTTATCAGGTGAAAAGCAAAGATACTGCCACAACCTATAATTTTGTTAGGATGCCTTTGATGAATTGGATTAGGTTATGGAAAAATCTTTCAAACTCAGAGTTCTGGTACGCATGCTTACAGGAAGTAAATAATTATTATCGGACAGCAGATAATGAAAAAAGCACATGAAACAAAGCAGGAGAAGCTGTTTTAATGAAGCCTTTTTAATAATATATACATATAAAGAACGGGTATTTTAGATGGATGTATTTAGAATCAACACAGATGCAACAGTGTCGAGTTACTTTTGAAAGATGGTGAATAATGTATTAGACATGGGAGTCCAAGGGGTGAGGGTGGCAGTGGGAGACATGTTGGAGGAGATGGAAATTCCAAGCTCTAACGATGGAAATTGTCACTGCAGATGCCAGGAAGTGATTGACAAGCAGGGCTACAGGAAGTGAAAACTCAGGGAGCTTAACCTATGCTTGGCAGAGCTTCCAGAGCTTACACTCTAAGAAAATGAAAACCATTCACCTCAGTTAGGCTGCCAGAATACAAGCTCCTCTTGTTTATCTTAATAGCAAATCTCACAGAAATGTTTGTGGTCAAAATTATATATAATAAGACATTATACTTGCATTATTAATACTTTAAAATAAAGATGTGACTACAATTTAAGAAAAAAAACAAAGCTAGAAAATTTTATGGGTCAAAGGTTTACTCAGGATTTTACAAGACACATAGGTTTCACTGTTTTGGAAACTGGTTTCATTTGTTAAAATGTCAAACTAAAGAAAAATGGTTAGTTTATTGTTATATTATCTTAGTTGATTCAAAATATGGTTTATTCAGCTAGGGCTTTTATTCTCTTATCGACACTTCTTCTCAGACAAAAAAAAAAAAAAATCCACAGAGCATGAATAATATTTGGGAAGGGCAGAGAATGAATTTCTTTTGCACACTTTGTATATGCTAGTAAGTTGAGGACAGGCAAATACAAACAAATCTGTGATTCCTTCACCAAAAGTTTCACAGCCAGAAAACTCTGCAGAACCAGGCATATGCTTGTGGTGCTAGGAGTGTATAAAGTAAACTGCATCATCTGAAAACATCAGTAAGGATAGTGTTGTGTTTTCCCAATAATTCACTAGGAAATGAGTTTAACATGTGTGGAAAGGAAGGGGCTTACATTTGTGTTGTTGTAAGACATGCAGCATAGGCCTGGCTAGCGGAAGAAGTCGGCTCCAGCTTGTCTCTAGTGAAAGACGAAACACGGTTACACATCTGGTGAGAAAGAACAGTTCATTTGCCGAGACAGCTCTCTCTCTCTCTCTCTCTCTCTCAGTCTCTCTCTCTGTGCTGCGGCTGAAAGAAGCTTTTTTGACAGAAACAAAGCCATGGGGGTAGGAGTAAGTGATATTAGCAGTATCCAGCCCCCTAAGAACTCTTTGGCCTTAATGATAAATTGTAGGAATTGGGGGTAAGAACCTTGCCTTAAGCCTTAAACAGTGTATAGTAGGCTTTCAAAAATAAATAGAAATGCCGACAATAATTTCCATATAGAACTCCCATTGCACTTTATAAAAGTTTCTGTAAAAATTTAAAAGAAAATTGAACCCAATACTAATTTAGAAGTTAGGAGAGTTATTGAAATACAAATCTCCAGACTCACTTTTGGGGTAGATTCATCTGACCATGACATATGTAAAGTAAAATAAAATGATTTGATTGTATGTATAAAGAAAGAACATTCCCTCATTTAAAAGGTGGATGCACTACTTGTGCCTTGTGGATTCATCCTGATTTTGCTTGCTGTACTTGTGTCTGCACGGAAGGTTCAAAAAAAAGTTGGAGTGGGGTTATTAATACACAATGGATAGATGTGAGTGCCTTTTATTTTGAATAACAACCAGTAAAATTGAATTGGTCTTGGTATTGTGTGGATTGTCAGGAATGCTATTTACCAATCCAGATTTGATTAGGATTTCCTCTACAAATTTGTGCAGACCTTCTATAGTTCATGAGATACTGCTGGGCAGCAAGGTAATTTCATCCAGTCCAAATGGTCTTATTAAGCGCTAGTTATCATTGTTAACTACACAGTGAGTTTCAACATTACTTCTGACCATGTGGAGCAAATAATTAATGAGAAGAACTTAGAGTATAAAACATTTAGGGATGGATTCTGCAGTCCTTACTCAAGTGAATTCTCATTTACTCCCTCTGATGTCAATAATGGTTGCCTAAGTGATGACTGTAGGATTGGACCCTAAGTACAAAAATGCAGGTTATTAAGGAAAAACAGATACACTGAAAAACAACTTTCTGTTTATCTGCATTAGGTAATGTGATTAGGTGAGTGAAGATGTCCTCAGATCTACATGTTCTTTACAACAAATTTGTCTAGGTTTTGTTTGTTCCCTGATATTATTGTGATTTTGTTATGCTTTTTTATTGTTTGACTATACACAGAACTGCATTGTTGGTTTTAGGTTCTTATATCTTGTGGCCACTCAAGTTTTGCCACAGGTTTTGTTCTCAGACAGCCTCTTTAAATGCAGGTATTGTTTGAACAAATTCCATCTTTTCAGAATTCAGCAGCCTTTCATACACAGCGTAATTTGCTTCTTCATCTTCTCTTTTAGTACATTGACTGTTGTATTGTTATGTGTGTCGATTTTCTAAACCATAGGATTTTGCAATAATAGAGCATAAAATGTAAAACAGAATGATTAAATAATTAGAATAGAGGGCAGGCTGAGCCATAATATAAAATGAAATGAATTCTGTGTTCTGTGTAGTTGTTTTCTCTTTTGGCTTAATAAATTAAACTACAAATTTTCCTAATTGCCAAACAAAATGTTAGGCCAGCTTTAACCATTCCTGACAGTAAAACACAACATAAAACCTGCTGAGAGTTATATGTGGTATTTAATAAGAGACAGAGTAATGCAAGGGTTTTTATGGTTAAGTATGAATTCACACCCACAGCATTTGTTTCGCATTAGAAAAGGTTTGTAAATCAGATCAATATGCTTGGATGCTGTGGTCCCTTAGTGGGATCTCTTATGTCATTTCATTCTTGATATTTGGTTATTGGAGATGCTGCCAAAGTGAGCTCCCTCCATCTATTTCCATTTTCTGAATGAAGCAATTTGTCCTTTGACATAAGAAAGATTGGGTTAGGAAACAAGTGGGGGATTGGATTGGACATGGTGCTAGTCCCAACAATTTGAGGTCACTGGGCACTGATCTGGACAGTGGACAGAAGTCATCTGTTACCTCTGAGATACAGTATGTGCATTGGTCCTTGGCTACAAGAGGGCCCAAGGGAAAGGTAGGATGTATTTGGGAAAATGCTTTTAGAAAGAAAACAAA
>NC_134718.1:49416296-49418796 GCF_049634645.1 Pelodiscus sinensis
CATTTACCTCCCTGGACACACAGTTGCTACTCTTAGGCAAAAAACTTCAAAAACAGACTGCAATGAGAAACTGCTGAGCTAGAATTCATATGCAAATTTGACACCCTGAAGCAAGGTTTAAATAGACACATGGAATCATTCTCACATTACAATAGGTAATTTCCCATTCAGGTTCTCTCACCTTCTCATCACTGCTGGAGGTGAGCCACATCCACTCTGATTTAATTAACACTGATGTCACACTCCCATCTCTGTATCCTTTACTTTCTTGTTTTCTTTTTTCTTAAGCATCTGAGGAAGTGAATTGTATTTCACAAAAGATTATGCCCTAATACCCCAATACATTTATTAGTCTTTAAAGTGCTATTGTTTTTGCTTGTTGTTTTTGCTGAAACAGACTAACCTAGCTACCCCTCTAAATTATCTAAATAGAATTTGATGGTTATCAAAAAGTCTGTATTATAAAATACAGTGGTTAGAAATTTACATGATATGGAGCCAATCTGGTACCCCTGAATAGAAATGGGATTTAACATTCTTCTGTATCACTCCCAAGTGTGCAGTGGATTAAAGTGGAGGGATGATTTGTTATTCAGAATCAGTTTCCAGACTCACCAGTTGTGAGAGTAGAAGGCCTTCTGGTTGGAATTGTAGCCAGCTCCCTCTTCGTGTAACACACACCAGACTAATCAGACATGTGGCTGGAAATACTGGCAGGTACCCAAGTCAGCTTTATATAAACCATTGACCCTGGAGAAATGAGTACAGTGTGGATGAGCAGATTTGTGCCAGTACCACAGGCCACAATAGGAAATCCTCTGGCTGATAGATGCAACACCCAGAGAAGAGAATGAGAGAAAAATCACTACGTTGCCATGCAGCCTGCATTTCATTGAGTAAGGCTGCAGTACTTTTTCTTTGCAAGCAACAGAAGTCCCATTGGCAGTCAACAGCCAACAAGTAAGCACAGAGAACAAGCAAGTTACCTCCACCATGACTGTAGACTTTTACACATGTGTATACCTTACAATCAGCAATAAACCAGTTCTGTATGCAGACAGTATATACAGTGTAGCACAGATGCCTCTATAGATGCACAACTGTCCCAGCAATCATTCATTTCCATTGTGCATTAACAGTGATTGGTGAGGACCAAGTATTTAGTAGCTCTTTTGTTCTATCTCCTCTGTACAAAACTGTTGCTTATTGCCTATTGCTCCAGTGCGAAGGCTGAAATAATTGTTGACCTAATAGAAACAGTTTGGAATAGGGCATTTGAACAGCATGTAGACTAACCAGCAGAGGGCCTAGGCAGACCTACTCTTCTCCTCTTACTCATGTATTTACTCTTAAGCACAAAATGCCTTCTTTTGTGTGTGAGCTTCATACGGAATATGCAGCTTGGTAATGAATATAGATTTGGATATACTGCACACAAAAGAGTCAGTTTGACCCAAAAGTGCTTCATAGTGGCTCTGATAGAGAAATCCAAGTCTAACATTGCTGTGGTTCTCAGTGCTGAATTGGGCCCAATGTCAGTAAAACTAAAATTATGAATATAAAATGATTACTTATTGTACAGAATGCATATTTCCATGCATTTCATCACACAAACAATTCTGAAGACAGTAGTGTAACCAAATACAATTGAGGAGCAGAATTAACTAGTGTTCTAGCGTCACAAGGCAATATACTTATTAACTCATGGGATAATATTGATATCTGTCCAATTCTTTATATAGATGTTTATTTAAATAATGCACAGTAGGTTTTCTCAAATGTAGTTTACACTAAGTAAAATCCATGCCCAAAGAGTGTTAAAAATGCCCTTATATTTTTATTTGTATCTCTTTAATTCATAATATATTTGACTGTTACTAACAATGAAAACACAGTGTTTGCATACTCCATTGTTTTTATGCTAGAGTTGTTAGTATATAAGGATGCATCTAGACTGGCAAGATTTTGCACAAAAGCAGCTGCTTTTGCACAAAAACTTGCCAGCTGTCTACACTGGCCACTTGAATTTGTGCAAGAGCACTGACTTGTAATGTACAAAATCAGCGCTTCTTGCGCAAATACTTTCACGCTCCCACTCGGGAAAAAGCCCTCTTGTGCAAGAATACTTGCTCAAGAGGGCCAGTGTAGACAGGGAAGAATTGTTTTGCGCAAAAAAGCGCTGATGACTAAAATGGCGATTGGGGCTTTCTTGCGCAAAATCACGCCTAGACTTGCCATGGATGCTTTTGTGCAAAAGTACTTTTTGCGCAAAAGCATCCTTGCCAATCTAGATGCTCTTTTGCGGAAATACTTTTAGCGGAAAAACTTTTCCATTAAAAGTATTTCCGCAAAATCATGCCAGTCTAGATGTAGCCTATGGGTATGTCTACACTGCACGCTTATTTTGAAATAAGCTATTCCAGAATAGTTATTCCAAAATAACTTATTTTGAGATAGCATATCCACTCTGCAGGAAAGCCTCAAATTAGTCTAAGGCAGG
>NC_134718.1:49423796-49436296 GCF_049634645.1 Pelodiscus sinensis
TCCTTCTCAACAGAGTCCATCAGTACTTAGTCTATTCATAGGTTAGTTCTTTGCTCCACCCACTGCCCTATACCGACTTTGCTAAATCAAGAACGTCAGTCTTTTTACTACGTTTCCCTGATTATCCCAAAATCCCCTTCATGCTTTCTTCCTTGCCACATCCTATAGTTGGAACTCCCTTCCTGAGCTAATCTATAAAACCATGATGCCTTGAAATATCCCTCCTCATTTCTATCTTGATGCCAATGGTAATTTCCATCTAATAAGGGTTAGACCAAAAGACAATACTGATTTCATTATTATTCCTGTTTTATGTGAAAGAAAAGATTGATCTGAAAGCTGCTAATTGTGAACAGAGCTGACCACATGGACTTATCACAATTTTCTAGTAGCTAAAGTAGATCAACACAGGATGGGGAGCTTTTACTACATGAGCCCAAGAGAAAGGGGAACTCCTGGAGTAGAGATGCTCATCAAAGTTAAAGAGAGAAGGAGCTTCCTTCTGCTTTTAGCAGTGGGTGAGCAGTGCTACTTCTGCACTTCCTTAATTTTAACCTCGGCTGTTATTCTTGTCCTATCTCCACCATTCCTTTCATTGTTTGTTATGCCAGTTGGCATCTTTAGTTGTATAGTAAGCCATTTGTGGCAGGGACTGTCTCCTACTGTGCATTTGTTCAGGACCTATAATAGTGAAGCCTTAATCTTGGTTGGAGCCTCTAGGCTTTATCATAATACAAGCAAAGTAAAGAGAATTCAAATAATAATAAGTTGCTGATGAACACAAAGACTTCTCAGGGCTCAACACTCTTCTATAGCCACCTTCCCACAGAACTGGGGTGGGCTCCTACCATGTGTGTTGATATTCAGGGTCTTCTGTCTCCCCCAAGTCTGCACGAGCACCCATAAACCCTTTACCTTTCACCCAGGATTCTTGCTGTAATTCCAATCTCACATTACTGTATGGCTACAAAGGAATATGGTATTTTGATGTGTTGTATCAAGAGGCCCTGGCTGGATTTTGGGTTATAGAGAAAAGTCAAGAATCATTGAACTAATCTACCACCCTACTAATATTGTTGCCTACTGTATGTTTTCTAGTGTTTTGTCCAGTCTCATTTTAAATGTTTCACATAATGGGCTTTAAATAACCTTCTCTGAGAGACTGTTTCACAACCCAGCAGATCTCACCATCATAAAGCTTTTTCCTGAACAAATTTTCCCTAATTTTTCATTCTCACTTTCATCCCATCCTAGTTACAACTCTTCAAAATATACTTAACAAACATAAGAATGGTCAGACCAGTGATCTGTCCAGCTCGGTATTGTATCTTCTGACAGTGGACAGTGCCAGATGATTCAGAGGGAAAAAGAATAGGGCAATTATTGAGTGTTCCAACCCCTCTTATCCAAGCTCAGTTTCTGGAAGTCAGAGGTTTAGGGACACACAGAACAGTAGGTTGCATTCCTGGCCATCCTTGCTAATATCGATCTCCATGAATGTATCTAATTCTTTGATGAACCCAGTTAGACTTTTGACCTTCACAACATCCCATGGCAATGAGCTCCACAGCATCTCTCAAAGTTGAATTTCAGTTGCCATTTTGTTGCCCAGTCATCCAGCTTCATGATATTCTTTTCAGTCAGCTTTGGACTGAACTATTTTGAGTAATTTTGTATTGCCTGGAAACTTTGCTACCTTGCTATTTATCCCTTTTTCCAGATAATTTATGAGTAAGTTGAACAGCATTGGTCCCAATACAGCTTCTTTGGGGACCCAGCTATTTTCTTCTCTCTACTGTAAAAACTGACCATTTATTCCTACCTTTTGTTTCCTATCTCTTAACCAGATATGATCATAATATGACCTTTCCTCTTATACAATGACTCCTTGCTTTGCTTAAGAGCTTTAGATGAGGGACCTTGTCAAAAGCTTTCCGCTTGTTCATGTACACTACATCCATTGGATTACTTTGTTCACATGTTTGTTGACTCCCAGAAAGAATTCTAATAGATTGGTGAGACATAATTTCCCTTCCGAAAAACCATGTTGATTCTTCACCAACAAATTGTGTTAATCTGTGTTCTGATAATTCTGTTCTTTACTTTAGTTTGACTGGTAGAGAAGTTACGCTTATCTGCCATAATTGCCAGGATTGCCTCTAGACTCTTTTTTTAAAAATTGGGGTTACATTAGCTGCTTTCCAGTCATCTTGTATGGGGGTTAATTTAAGCAATAGGTTACACATTACAGTTGACCTGCAGTTTCATATATCAGTTCCTTCAGAATTCTTGGGTGAATATAATGTGATTCTGATGACTTATTACTGTGTAGTTTATCGATTCATTCCAAAACCTCCTCTAGTTTGGAACAGTTCCTCAGATTTGTCACCTAAAAGGAAAGGTTCGGGTGTGAGAATCTGCCTCATATCCTCTGCAGTGAAGACTGATGCAAAGGATTAATTTAGTTTCTTTGCAGCAGCCATGCTTATTTGTCATTTAGCCATGTTATACATGTTTAGCTCTTTTAATCCTTTCTCAATTCCTCCTTTACCTTTCTCTTATATTCTAATTTATTTACATTTCTATAGGTCTTTTTCAAAATAACTGTCAGTTATACAGTAAATTTATCTAGGGTGCATAACCAGTGTATACATGCACTTTTCCCAAGTATGATCTTTTCTGGATTTGTATTGATAGCTACTTTTACATTGTTTACATTATTTTTTTCCATTGTCTAACCAGATTTTTAAATTGCTGTATCTTTGGCCTTTCCTATGGAGGACTGGACTCGATGACCTCTCGAGGTCCCTTCCAGTCCTAGCATTCTATGATTCTTATACTAGGACATTGTGCCAGCAAAGCTACACTGGTGGTTGGCTGCTTTTGGCTGCTACTAAGGCAGCTCATTAGATTAGACAAAGCTCTAGCCATTTATGAATTGTCATTAATGGTATCTTCCATATTTATTAATGCTCCAGCTTTCTCCTTAGGACTTCTATTTTCTTTTATATATTTACTGCCCACAAAAATCTACATCTAACAAACAGACATTGTTAAGGTTGCAAAATAGAGTACTCAAAAGTTAGGAAATACCAGAATTAAGGTGCCTCTGCATTATGATACAGTCTTTCATTACATAATAACATACTATTTTTCCACAGGACCCCTACCTGATTCAGTGCACAGAATGGACAGTGGTCACTATTAAATATTTAGCAACTAGTAAGTATTTTGTTTTCTCCTTGATGTTCAGTGTGTGGCCCCATCCTTTCTTCTGCACAATTCAAAATTTGCGCTGGAGACAGATTAGTTATTTCCTCATGAACGCTCATTTCTATAATATTGGAGATCTTAAAAATATTAATTAATTTAATTGTACAGTACCCTTGTGAGATGAAGAGGTGCTGTTATCCTAATTTTACAGATGGGGAACTGAAGCACTCAGAGATTAAGATTAAAAGTATCCAGTAATTATGGGTACCCTGTTTGAAATGACTAGGGCCTGATTTTTCAGGGTACTTAGCATTATAACAGCATCTTGATGGGGCATATTGACCTCACACTGACAAGGGAAGTGCCAGCAAGGCGTTGGAGGCAGGGCTAGGCCCAGCTCTCTAGCCTTGTCACTCATGTACAGTAAGGAGAAGATCTCTAAACAGCAGGAAACTGCAGTCACCTGGGGGAGGAGTAAGAGTGTCCTAAGCGATCCTAAGCAGTTACTGTAGTGAGTGCTTAGCACTTCTTCAAATCCCAAGACCTCAAGTCAGACACCAAGAAAATGAGGAGCACATAATTAATAACAATCTATGAAAAGCTTGGTATAAGTGACATCACACAGCAACTCTGTGGGAGAAGGTATAAAATTCAAGGCTCCCTTGACTGTTCTTTCTTTTGCTACAAACTCCTGCCTCATTCACTAACCTTTGAACTTCTGCAACAAACGAAGCAAGGTTCCTATAGACAACAGCCTTCTTCACTACACAGCCTGGATTCATCCCCAGAATAGGTCCATCCCTATGCACTGAATCAGGCTGTGCGTGCAATGTAATAAATAGCAGTATGAATATGTAATTAAAGTCAGTATCATTATACTATGCCCAAGGGTTATTTTAATTAGGGTTCTTTTAATGTAGTTTTTGTATGTATACTTTCCTAGATTTAAAAAAAAATGGATAAAACAGAAATTTCATCATGTGCTATCATATTGTCACCTACATGGGTCATCAATGGGTTGTAACCTTTAGATTCACCACATAGTCCTCTGCCACTTGAACTAACAAAGTAACAGATAGTGGTAGTAGGCTGCCATACTCTATGTGGACCAGCACTAGCGGGGGGAGGAGACCCTTTGCCACTGGGTTTTAGTGATGTTTGCTGATAGCAGAGGATTTTAGAGTTCAATTCCATGCTTTGCAACGGAATGTGCTGTTGTGGTCAGAGATCCTTTTTCCTATCCCTTCTCCCCATCCCTATCAACCTATTCTTGCCCCACTTCTGTCTTGACTGCTGTAGCTCTTATTTTCCTCCCCAAGTCAGTCCCAGTCTCCACTCTCCATGCTGCTCATCCCCGTACAAGCCTTTTTGCCCAGAAAAACCCTAGTTTCATACCTCAAGATTCCCTGTTCCACATGCCTTGTGTGACCAGTCTGTCACCTCTCCCAGTGGTTCTTCTGATTTGTCTTGCTTCCTTCCTTTCCTCCAGTCATCTTACCACACATATTCCCTGCCATACACTGGCTCCAAGTCCCAGCCTTATTTTTTCAGGCTCTTACTGTCATCCCCACCCCTCTCCAGTATTGTTAGTCTGTTTCTTTTCCCAGACAGTCCTAGTTCTCCGCCGACACTCCTTCCCTTAAAATCTGTCTCCACTCATCCTTTTTTCCCTTCTTCACTAGTTCTCAGTCCCCATCCTCATTTCTCTCTTGTCTAGGCAGTCACTGACCCTCTTCCCACCTCTTGGTGTAATCTCCCTTCCCATCTAGACCTGGTCTATAGTAAAACATAAAGTTGGTTTAACTACACTGGTTGTGGGTATGAAAAATCTAAACTCCTGAGTGGAGTAGTTAACTTGCAGCATGGACAGCACTAGGTCAATTAAATAATTATTTTTGTCAACCTAGCTACCACCTCTCAGGTAGGTGGGTTACCGTTAGATAACAAGAGAATGTCTCCCATTGGCATTGATAGTGTGTATAGTGAAGTGCTACAGATAACTGGGCAGCTGTAGGATTTCAAGTATAGATGTGCTCCAAGTCTCTTTGTTCAGACAGTCTCAGTATCCACAAATCCCAGTCCTTCTTTCCTTCCTTGCTCTGTCCTGGCTCCTTTGTACATTTATAACCGTTTACTGCTCTACTGCCCCGCTGAACATCCAATTCTTGTCCCCTCTTCATTCAAATCAGGGAGCTTCTTCTTCCACATTGCTTGAGCCCAGCAATGGACCATTGAGAACACAGGACAGACAAGCTCCCTGCTCTAGGTTTAGAGGCCCAGATGGAGTATGTCCTCCAGCAGGCCAGAACTTCAATTGCAAGGAAGATCCTGCTCAACCCTGACCTGGAGCTTGCCCAGTGCTTATGGAATCTTGAGGGAATGTAGCTCCTAAATGTAAGAACAAAGCACACCCTTGACATAAAAGCTGCTCTCCCACCCCCAGCCAAACTTCAAGTCCCTGGTCCATAGCATAGAGGCTCTGGAAATGTTCTAAGAAAAGGTTGACAGAATTTTTTAGCATGAGCAAAACAATGTATTTCCCCATAACCTTGTTTTCAGAAATAGCTAAACAATTTTGGCTGAAATTTTCCAGACCAATTCAAAGTGAGGCAGATACACAATATGAAAATTTTCAGCTCAAATGATTAGAGTTTATGCAGTTATAAAGCAACTGGAACTGGGTTTTTATAATAAGAAGTAGTAGACAATGTTAATGATAAGCAGTGCTATCAGTCCTGTCCATAATAAAACCTTCATCCCCTTTGTCTAGTATTAGCACACTATGGTGTTTTGTTTACAGATTTATCTTGCAAGTTTTAACTCTCTCTTTTGCTCTCTTTTCTGGCTTTGTCTACACCGCGGCATTTTCCGCAAGAGCCTATGCAAATGACGTGTGGATTAGCATATCTCCGTGCTTCATTTGCATAATTTATTCAAGCTGTTTTGCGCAAAAACAAGCACCATGGATGCATTTTTTGTGTGCAAAAATTCCATTTTGTTCAAGATCCTTATGCCTCTTGAATAAATTATGCAAATGAAGCACGGTGATATGCTAATCTGTGCTTCATTTGCATAGGCTCTTGAGGAAAAAGCCGCAGTGTAGATGTAGCCTCTGTGTATATGTATAGTGGACACAAAAGTTGAGGGAACTAAGAAGGGAAGGTCACACTAAAAGATCAGAGGATGTGGGACGAGTGGGCAAGGGGACAAAAAGGGGAAGAAAAGAACAGCTACCAAGAAGAGGTCCCACACAGAAGGGATTGGAGCATATGGTGCTTCACAGTGTGCTTGGGTTTATGCTGACTAGGAAGGTGAAAAGGAGACTAAAGGTAAAAAGTATTGTTGCAAGCTGGCAGATAATAACATGACGAGAACAAACATTGTAAATGCAAAGCTCCAAAACTATGCCAGGGTGTTAGTCATGGAGCTCGAAGGATGAGGTAGAGATAGAGAGAAAATAAACACAAGCAAATGACTTAGTATTTATGGACAAGTTTGTTTCTACTGCCAATCCAATCAGCTACCATTGTTACTTAAATCAGTAGCCAAAAGAAATCTGGAGATAGACCTTTCCCTTCTGGATATTTTTAGTATTTCTGCAACGTATGAGTCCCCTTCATTTAAAAATATTTGTGTGTCTGTGGAGAAAAAAAAATACAAAAATTAAATCTTCATTTCTTGGATCATAAAGGTATCTAGTACATAATTTAGGAGCTTCCCTGATGGTGCATGTTTGGCTGTGTTGCTTATTCTGCACATACAACAGTGGTTGGATTCTTCTGTAATGATGGTGTGGCACAGGGCCGACTACTACAAGAGTTAGAATATTCTAATTTTTCCCCAATCCTAGTGGTTTGTAGCAGATGCCAACTATCATTTTTCTTTTGTTTTTCATTCCTTGTTTTCCTTTCTCTAATAATTTCATCAGTATTTAGACCACAGTTAAATTACAGCTTGATGGCAATATAAATACTTTTGACATAATGGATCAGCAACACTGAAGGGAGTTCAGGGTAATTTCAGGGAGCCTGTTGAAATGCAGAACTGTAGGCATCCACCGATGTAGCCTTCTCCTAAAAACAGCACAAATGTTTCCAAAATAATGCTTTGGAAAGGAAATGAGTTGATTTTTCATTGCTTTATAAAAATGTCTTTAAATAGTTCTCTGAAAACACAAGCTATACTGTATACTTAATACAGACTCCCTGTTGTATGCCTCTGATTTGTAAGACTAATACATCAATTTCAAATGATTAATTTAATGATTTTTAGTAATTTATTTTGTAATAGTCTTTTATTCCCTGCTGCTGATGTGTCATCTGGAACACAAATAAGTCTACAACCAGCTCTTATATCACATGAAGCCTGAACCCTCAGTGCCTGACTTAAGTAACCGGGCTGCTCTCTCGGAAGAGCTGCTGTGTTGCTATTACTATAGCACAGTGTTTCTTAAACTGTGTTCTGTGGCATGCCGGTGTGCCACGAGGCAGTTGGAGTGCCGCGGAGAATGAGTGCCGCGGAGAACAACGGAATTCAAAATGGGGCAGGAAACTTTTTTTTCCCTCTCAATAACTTTCTCCCCTGACCCTTTTTTTCTTATTAACTTCTTACCAACCCATTCCCCCTTGAAATTATTCCTCCGTCTTAAAAAATTTAAGAAATACTGCTCATATATATAAAGGATTTCTTCTACATATTTCTGGTGAAAGAGATGGGAGGGTCCGTTTAGCAACAGATCCCATGGCCCTGCCCCATCACCTTAGTGTCTAGTAGCTTTGCTAGCATCCCTTTAATCCTACCCTCCTTTATGCAGTGGAACTGTAATAATTCCAGTGGTACTGGACTTCATGGCCAGGGAAGAGGATTGGCTCCAGTTTGAATTAAAGTCTCTTTCTGCACACACATTCTTTCAAATTAGCTAAAGTTAGTATTCTTTCTTCTACTTCCTGCATTTCATAAACTTTGTTAGATACTACCCTGAAAATTCAAAATTGAGAGGCAGCCTAAAATTTCATATAATTTAATTAACAGAGGAAATACTGTAATGATTATATGATTCCATTTCATATGAAATGAATGATGCATTGGAGTTAACCCACTGAGTGCATGTCTTATTCAGAATTTATTTCGTTCAACATTGCCATGGAGTACACAGGACTTTGTCTAGAATCTTATAGATAAACAACCATATTCATGCAATGAACAAACAAAAGCCAAACCTGTGTACATACAGGTGGGAACGATGAGTGTTTGAAGATATCAAGCGTAAGATGTTACCCTCTAATGTGTAACCACAGTAGGTAATAGGCTGGTGGTCATTTGACATATGTCTTGGTATTAAATAATGACTAATGTGGGGTATCCCTTCTAGAAGACTTGGCTAATTGTGTGTTCCAGTGGTTGGTCACCAATGCTCCATGTAAGCTGTGCACTTGTGTGACCGCTCAGGAGAAATTCAAATGCTGCCTATCTGACTAGCAGAGTGCCCATAGCTAGGTTTTGTGTGTCTATTGGTGGTGCACATTCACACATGCCTCAGTGCACATAAAATTTATTCTGCATGTGGATGGAAAAAATCCACACATGGATGGAAAAGATTAGAGGGAACATTGATGGCTACTCTCACTAATCTTTAAGCCAGACCATCCCACAAATGTTCGTACATAGCTCTGATGCTTGAGCTATGAGGCAGAAACACGCTGCTGAACCAGATCCTAGCATACCTTTATACTGATACTAGATTAAAGCACGTTCTGTAGGGTGTAGGTACTTCTAACTTCCAGGAAACCCAGAATTTATTTGTGAATTTTGTACAGTTCTGCAAATACTGTTCTCAACTCACAACCGTAGGGGCTTGTTAGACCCATCATTCATTATTCTTATGTTCCCAGGTGAAAACTGTGGACCAGATCCCCAGGTGTTGTAAATCTTCATTGGAGTATCAATAGAGCCTTACCTGTTTACACCAGGGCTGCGTCTAGATTGGCATGATTTTCCGGAAATGCTTTTAACGGAAAAGTTTTCCGTTAAAAGCATTTTTGGAACAGAGCGTCTAGATTGGCACGGATGCTTTTCTGCAAAAGAACTTTTTGCAGAAAAGCGTCCGTGCCAATCTAGACGCGCTTTTCCGCAAAAAAAGCCCCGATCGCCATTTTCGTGATCGGGGCTTTTTTGCGGAAAACAAATCTGAGCTGTCTACACTGGCCCTTTTGCACAAAAGCTTAATTGTGCAAAAGGGACTTTTGCCTGAACGGGAGCAGAATTGTATTTCCGCAAGAAGCACTGATTTCTTACAGTAGGAAGTCAGTGCTTTTGCGGAAATTCAAGCAGCCAGTGTAGACAGCTGGCAAGTTTTTCCGGAAAAGCGGCTGATTTTCCGGAAAAACTGGCCAGTCTAGACACAGCCAAATTGATCTAGCTCCCTATTACCTTTTACTGTCTTTGGCAGGACTAGAAGCTGCAGTCCTATTTCTCTGAGGAGCTAGCCACAGTTACCAAGGGATTTTTTTGCCTCCAAGACAAATTATTGTAATGGTCTTCAATAGGGCTTCTTTGAAGACCACTAGAAAGAGTCCACTAATGCAGAATACTGGCACTTGTTTGCCAGGCATAGTGAGTTTATACAAGTACAGGAAGGCAAGCTCATCTGTTTCCTAGACTGTAGCCTATGTTGTTTAATGTCAGTTGCAGCTGGCTAGAATGTTGTTGTTATCTCTCCTTAAAAATGAACTCAAAGAGCAGATAGAAGAGCATTTTCTGTGGAGGATCTTCATCTCTGGATATTGCTTCCACTCACAATGAATAGCAAGGGATGTTTTTAAGTGTATGTGGTTAACATAGGGAGATATCTAACATATAAATTAATGTATGAAGAAACACATTTTCTTTTCTTGAGCCAACAATTTCCCAGAAACTGAAATGTTTATCAGAATTCTGTGACATTCACCAAAAATCTGTTAAGGGCTGTTCATGTCCCTTTATAGTAAAAATAAACTCTTAAAGTCCTCCCCTTAATTTAAAGAAAATTTAATAGGGGATTTTTCTCAGAGCAACTAAAAAAATAGTACAGACACATGTGGTTTAGCAGGATTGGCATTTAAGAATGCAATATAACTTTGATCAGTTTGTGTGAATTATGTGACCGTGTAAGCAGTAACTCCAAATAAAAGTAGAAAGATATTCCACTAAGCCAGGAGATTCTTATATTTGTGCACCAGAGATGGCACAGGTTGCATTGCTGCTTCAATAAAAGTTTTAATAAAATCTTGCTTAATTGAGGAAAAAGCGTACTTGATACAATACTTTGTAGATATGTACTTGGTAATTTGTGATAATTGTCTTGACTTTACAGTGAGACCCATCAGTGTTATCCAGGGACTATTTTGTTGGAATACAGGAGCCCAAAGACCATAATCAGTCACCGTTCAACATTAAATATTTTTAATCAAGGATCAGAGTATGGAATACAGAGACTCCAGCCTGTTTAGAACTATGGCAAACCCACTTTTAAAATTCTTTTAAACCTTTTATTAAAGATTAAACACAGTTAAAATAATTTGAAGTGTAAAGTATTAAATTACACTTTTAATTGAATACCACTCCTTTTTTTCTCTTTCCTTCTAGCCTCAGAGAGATTTTAGAAGGAAAATCCCACTTGTCTGACACTCTTTTAGATAGTATTAAAGATGGCAATAACGGTCCTTTTGGGGGTAAAAAGAAGTTAGCAGAGATGGGGTAGAGCTGTTCCTCTGTTATTGTTAAAGACTGATCCTGTTTCCTAGAAGGCAAAACAAGAGACACACACATAAAAGGGAGAGAACAGCAAAGAGAACATAGCTTCTGTTCCTGGTGTCAACTTTCACTGCTAGAGAAACACAGGCAGAGCACATGGTCTTTTCAGCCATTCTCAGACCTGGCAAACTTATACAATATTGGGCTGCTTAGGGCATTGCTTTTGGTGGTTACTTTCCCTATTTATAGGCTTACAACAGCGTTGCAAAATATACAGGGTTGGCTAGCTGAGCCAGACTTATATTAGACAGAAGGAAAAAAGAGAGGCATATGAAAGAGAAGAAATAAAGTGGAGAACGAGTAGAATACATTATGGCTACAGGTACACTACAGCTTTTGCCGTAAGAGGCAATGCAAATGAAGCATGGATTAGCATTTTCTTAAGATTCTTTTGAATAATCTTTTCTGATCTGTTTTTGTGCAAGGGGTTTTTGCGCAAAAACAAGCAGTGTGGATGTTTCCTTTTTGCACATGATTGTTATGCCTCCCCCAGGGTTTTTGTGCAAAAAGGAAACATCCACATGCTTGTTTTTGCGCAAAAACCCCTTGCGCAAAAACAGATCAGAAGAGATTATGCAAATGAAGTGCAAGAAAATGCTAATCTGTAGTTCATTTGCATTGCCTCTTCTGGCAAAAGCCATAGTGTAGACATAGCCTCTGTGGGAGGACAAAGTCTCACATACTGCATAGTACAGGTATTTGGGATTTAGGTGGAGCTGGCTTAAGTGGCTGTGTCATCTGGATTCCTTTCTCTGACCTGGTTTGGTCAGGAGATCTCTCAGTATTAGGATGAAGGTCTTAAATTTTAGGTGAGGGTGGTGGTGCCATGACAGTAAAGCTCGCTCTAGTGAAGCCGATTTTTCTCCCCAAAGTTTCTTTCTTAAGGACCCCAAAAGGGAATGATGGCTGAAATAGCCTACCCCTCATTATTTTGTCGCCCACTTACCCTTAAATATTAAGGGTATGTCTACACTGCCACTCTAGTTCGAACTAGGGTGGCTAATGTAGGCATTCGAACTTGCAAATGAAGCCCGGGATTTAAATATCCCTGGCTTTATTTGCATGTTCCCGGGCACCCCCATTTTTAAATGCCCCGTAGTTCGAACTCCCTGCCCGTAGCTACACGAGGCACGGACTAGGTAGTTCGAATTAAAGCTCCTAATTCGAACTACCGTTACTCCTCCTGCAATACTTCCTCCTCAGTTTTAACAGGTGGCCTTTACATTGGACTAAGTCAGTCTGTCTTTCCTTCATAGCTTTTTCCAACAATGTTTATTATTATGATATCTTAAGAACTTTTACTTACTTTTTACAGTTGAGCTCAGAATTACAGTACATTTATAAGCCCAATTATTATAACAGGCTCCACAGCAGTGTAGGTATTCAGCAGGAAAACAAGCAAAGAGTTTGTTGAGTCGAGGGTAAGTCCATTTTACATAATAAGAAATACCCCTAAGTGTGATTTATTCTTAATTTACAATGGCTCCACTAAAAAG
>NC_134718.1:49441296-49443796 GCF_049634645.1 Pelodiscus sinensis
AAGCATCTTTGAGTGTAGATTTTATAATAAGTAACTTAAAATATTTTCTATTTTTCATTTGCCCCATTCTACATATATATTTTAAAATATTATGGAAGTTTCCTTTCAGTATATTTGAAGAAAAATTACAATATGCATAGCTAATGTAAAGCTTACATGGACTATTTTTCAGATACTTGAATAAATCTTAAATGTTACTGGAGTCTTTTATTAGTTAGTCAAAATAAATAGCTGACCACAGCATCTAGTAGAAACATTAAAACAATCATTTTATTTGTAATGTACTTTATTCAAATATACAAATTAATTTAAGATGACAAAATCGTTTTTCTGAAGAGCAAATTAAGCATTATAAAGTCTAATTCACCCCTAGGGTATCTCCACCCAAGCCGAACGCTTGAATGGGATGAAGTTAGCCAGAGACTTTATTTGGAGAATACACATGATTTTTTTTTTTTTGCACGGTCTATAACCTGTTTTCTACACTAGCAGTTTAAATGCTGCAACCAGCTCTTATTAGAAAGCATCTTTTACACAGAATCCATACATATTTACCCTAAGATTTTCAAGGTGTTTTATTTATAGTTGTAAAGTTACAACTGCTTTCTAATCCCTATTTTATTAGCTTCCTCTCTTCCTTTGGTTGTTCCAGAGTGGACACTATGAGACACTGACATCTTTGGCTCGTTAGAGCATAGATGCCTGCAGAAGCTGACGTTTTCCACGCCTGCTTGCAGCCTATTTCTCCTTTACACCCATTGCTTACTGTCTGCTCGGTGTCTAGGCGAATCTGTCATCTGTGCCAGAGCACAGCCCGCTGCACCACTGACAGTAAGAAGGTAAACGCTTGCTGCCTGAATCCCCCATTAACTTTGTGAGGCGTATTGATTTCTTGTAAAAATAATGATATTGACAGGCTTTCCAGGAGTAATTGTTTCCAGAGCACAAAGGTCAGTGCTGAGAGTGAAGGGTTTTGGAGCTGGGGTACTCCACAGACATTTGTGTAAAGTGTTGGGGGATGGATAGAAACCAATAGCAACAGTTTGAAACTTTAGAAATCTAAGTACATTGACAGAACACCTAGAAGAGAGTTGGCAACATTTGTGTACTCACAAGTATTTAATAGTACAGTTTGTACAATATGATTATTCAGCATGTGGATAATTGCAGAGGAAAATAGGGGCATTAAAATATAGCTCTAACCTCAATATCTGTGTGTCTCAGACAACAGAGACATATGGTTCTCTACTCCAGGTTATTTAAAGCAGTGTAAAGCTATTTAAAACCTTCTGGCTGATTTTCAGTGAAGTTCTTTCTGGCTTTAGCATATACATTTTTACTTGTTACTGGGGTGGGTGGAAATGGAAAGTGTTTTATAAACAAAACAAACATGGTTGTCATTCACTTGCATTCACTGGAATGGGCAGACATTATCTGTGTATTTGCAGTAATATCCTTGTGTGGTAATGAAGTCTAAATCCTGTGGCTACCCCCAGAAGTATAGGCACAGGGGAGATGGCAGTGAGTACTGGCACTCTCGAGAAATCAAGAGCTCCCCGTCGTTAGTGTTTTGTCACATAGACGAGCATGTAACTCACTGAGAGCTGTTGAACAAACAAGCATTAGACAGTCAATAGTGTTTCTGCAAACTAATTGTTTCTGAAAAATGAACTGCTCTTGTAAATTGCCTGTAGTTTTGACATGAAGCAGGAAGATATTCCATGAGACTGAATAGCCATCTGTCTGTTTGTCTGTCCAAGATTTTCTTCCTGAAAGCAGAGAATTAAAAAGATGACAAATTTCCTTCTGCTGTACTGCAGCATCTTTGTGTAGTACTATCAGCTTGGGGCAATGCATGTGGAAATTCACTTGGGTGTTCAAAACCACATTTTTCTAGTCCTGAAATAAAAAAAAAAGAATAAAATATGCACCAAGAAGGAAAAACAAACACAATGTATTGTTGTTACTGTTTTCTAGTACCAAACAATTAATTTGTGGTAAAATGGCATCCAAAGTGCAAAATAATTAATTTCATTTTAAAAATAAACATGAAAAGCAAACATGATAAAACCATGCTGCCAAAATAGCTATAGATTATTCTAAAATATTTGATACTAGCTCACTATCTTTCACGTGTTTGCCAAGATTTTTAATTCTTTATATTATTTTTAGGTGGTAAAAGTACAATGTTATTGTGATAGCCAGCCATTCCCTGAGCTAAGGCTCCTAAGAAAATATGCTCTGTTTGTATATGTCAACTAAAAGGGCAAAAAGCTTCCCACTTTACTCACACTAAGTAAAGCAAGCAGGATTTGATTTCTGTCATAAACTTACTGCCATCTTTAGGAGGTGGAGAAGATAGTGGGATGATATATTCTGAAATACATAATTAAACATCTAATAAATTACTATTAATTATTATTATTCTGGTGGCACAACTTGCAATGTTCCAGGCCTTAGCTATATACAGATTCCTTTCATTGAAAAAATTACTATTCAA
>NC_134718.1:49448796-49461296 GCF_049634645.1 Pelodiscus sinensis
CGGGTGGGAGAGTCTAAGGCTATTTTCCCCTTTTTCACACCTTCCCTTTTTCTAACGGCAATGGTATGCAGGAAGGGTGTGGCCGGTTTCTCCCAAGGAGTACTGCAGCCCACTATAGCAAGAGCTGCCTGGCCAAACTTTTTTACTGGGGGAGGCAGTTTTTTTTTCTAACAATAACTGATATCTGATGGCAAATGTTGACTTATTGGTGATCAGTGTATTTCTCAATAATAATGAGTATGATGTATCCAGCAAAACACATGCTCTCAGTATTTTACATGTGAAGCAGTTGTACACAAATTACTGTTTTATTTAAATGTTCTCAACATCTTTGTAATATAAAAGAACCATATCTGTCTGAGGAATTCCCACTGATGTGGATAAGAATTTGGCATAAAAAATGATTGTCCATGATGATGATCCAAATTTTAGTCACAGCCAGTTGAAGTAGAAATGACTGACTAGATCAGACTTTATGTTTTTGAAAATGCAGGGTGTAGTTTGCATTTTAGGAGCAGTACTAGATATTAAACTTGACAGTCTATGTACTTGATAGTAGACAAAAGGCCACGATTGAAGAACTGAAGTCAAAACCTGAGCCTGGGCATAACTTTTCTTACATTTGCTCCTCCCAGATTCTTTGGCACCAAGTACCTGAACTAAGAGCAAGAAAACTGGCTCTCCTGTGCTCTTGGGGAATGTCTTCACCACCTGCTGGATCAATGGGCAATCATGAATCCAGTGGGGGTCGAGTTTATTGTGTGTAGATGCAATAAATCGACTGCCAAGTGTTCTTGCATTGACTGTTACTCCACCAGACTGAGAAGCATAGGTGGAGTTGACAATTGAGCGTCAGCTGTCAACTTACTGCAATAAGTAGATTACTTCAGCTACGTTGTTCATGTATCTGAAGTTGCATAACTTAGATCGACAGTTCTCAGTAGTGCAGTCTAGTCCTCAGTGTTCTGCTGTTGGTGCTGGGCAGAATGGAGGAGAAGAAAACAAGATGACTGTATTACAGAGAATTAGTCAGCCAGGGGAGGGAGAATAGGAGCAGAGAGGGAATGGACAAGCCAAAGAAGCAAGGAGAAAGGAAGGTCTCTAGACACTAGCACACCTTTCCTTCCAAAAACCTAGAATGGAACTCAGAAATTCTGTTTAAGCATTCCTCTGCTCTAAATCAATAAATGTGAAAACTACTGGCAAACTGGCTGGTTCACAGAGAGGATTACATCTTAATTGTGCTACCTGGTACTCAGTTCAAGTAGAGGTCTATGTTGTAGAAATAAAGGTTCCAGTCTTCCTGATGACCTATTCGGAGAGCAATATGACAGAATTTCTGATTGTCAGTTAGATACATTTTTAAATGTAGGAAATTATGTAGCCCTTCCCCCCCACAAAAGAATCCCTGGCTACGTCTACACTGGCCCCATAAAACGGAATATTCATGCAAAGCAGGTAAGTCAGAATAGGGAAATCCGCGGGGGATTTAAATATCCCCCGCGGATTTAAATAAATATGTCCGCCGCTTTTTTTCCGGCTTGGGGAAAAGCCGGAAAAAAGCGTCTAGACTGGCGCGATCCTCTGGAATAAAGGATCTCTTATTCCTACTTTCAAGGAATTATTCAAGTAGGAATAAGAGATCCTCCGGAAAAGGGCTTTATTCCGGAGAATCACGCCAGTCTAGACGCTTTTTTCCGATTTTTCCCCAAGCCGGAAAAAAAGCGGCGGACATGTTTATTTAAATCTGCGGGGGATATTTAAATCCCCCGCAGATTTCCCTATTCTGACTTACCTGCTTTGCATGACTATTCCGTTTTATGGGGCCAGTGTAGACGTAGCCCATATGTTAAAAATGTCAAAGGTGTAAAGTCAAGAACTCAGAGGTTAAGCAATACTGCAATTAAGTTTCTCTGAATCAGTTCAACTTGCCACCCTTCTGAGCATGCATTATGACACAGTCTTTAATTACATCAGGGGTGGGGAATCTTTTTTGGCTCGGGAGCCGCTGACCCACAGAAAAATTAGTCAGGGGCCACACACAAGTGAGAAGGGAGGAAAAAGCCGCACCCTCACTGATTTGCTCCCTTACTGAGAGGGAGAAAGACACTTCCCATATTCTCCTTGCACACAAGAGCTTTGGGGTCCCAGTTTAGTAGATTTTGGGTGCTCCAGCCCCGAGGTGGGGCAGCGGGAGTCTGGATCACCAGCGCTGGCTCCCCAGTGCTGGGGGGCATCATGAGCCTTGGGGGCTGGATCCAGGAAACCAGTGGCCACAGCTGGCCCTCTGGCCTGTGGTTCCCTGAATTACATTATCATATACTATTTTTTTGATAGGATCATTGCCTCTTTCAATGCACAGATGAGCTGGTGATCAACAACTAAATCAGGATTGTATAATAAATGAGGTTGTTGTTGGTAACATCTTGGCTTTATTTGTTGATGTTGGAAGATGTGTAGTGACTTACCAGGAGATGGGAGCTGTGGGGATCAATCCCCTGGGGTTAATTTAGTGAGTCAGACATTGATTATGCTCCGGTTGACTTTGTTATTCCACTGAATCGAGAAGCATAAGGGGAGTGGGTGGGAAGTTTCTCCTGTCGACCCCCCATGGTGGAGAAGATGCCATAACTCTTTCTAGGTACGTTGACCTCAGCTACAGTTGCAGCTGGACTTGTGTACCTTAGGGTATGTGGAACAAGGCGTACAGATAGTTCAGAATGGCTTGTTAGTCCGAACTATCTAGCCCGTGCCGCGTGTAGCCGCGCGGCACGGGGTTCGCACTAGCCGGCTTTTAAAAATGGCGGCGCCGGCTTTATGCTAATGAATCCCGGGAAATTCAAATCCTGGGCTTCATTAGCAAGTTCGGTATGCATACATTACCCCCCTAGTTCGAACTAGGGGGGTAGTGTAGACATACCCTAAGGTTGACATTGTTGCCTAGTGTAGACCTGGCCTGAGACAGGGGTTTGCAAGAACAGAAATATTGATCCTGTGGTTAAGCAAGGTAACTCTTACCCCGAAGAAATGATTTCTATTCACAGAATTCTTAGGTGAATCTGAGCAAGACATCAAAACCATACTTTTCATAAATGGTTATATATTCTTCATTCTCTGGTGTCCAACTTGAGACACATGGGGTCTGTTTTGCACAAGTGCTGAGCACTCATACTGTGAGTGAAGGCAGTGGGAGCTGTGCTTTGAACATATAAAGTACTATAAAATGCTAAGTATAAAATACAATCAGACTCTGGGCATCTCAAGTAGGGTAACCAAGATTAGTGGACAATTTTGACATTTTTGGCCTTAATCTCTCTTTTCCTCAGTTCCCTGTCTATGAAATGGGGGTAATAATATCAGTTCACAGGGGTTCTATGAAGATAAATTCATTAATGTTTATAAACCATCAGACACTATGCTGATGAGTGCCATAAAAGCAGATAAGGAAATTAATAGTTTTGTACTCCGTGCAAGTTTGGAATGGCATACAGTATAAATGGCTTGGACCTACACCTTCAATAAGGAGAATAAAAGAAATAGTTACTCAGCAAGTGCTACCCATTTTGGCCACTTAGTAAGTCAGGGATTCTATGGAAATGTATGTATGATCATGGAATTAAAGACTATCATAATGCATATGCCAAAATGTACTAAATTTAAGTTGCAAAGATATATGGTATGGATGTTAAAATTTGATTAATCAGCTAATTGAGTAATTAATAGAATTCCCATTGACTATTCAATAAGTCAATGAGGGGGACACTCACTTTCCTGCTGAGCCTCTTCCATTGAAATATACAAGAGCCACATGCGGCTCTTGTACATTTCAAAGGCAGAGGCGCAGCGGGGAACACATGTAATTGGGGTCTGAAGCTGTCCCCTATCACATGGGGTCCTGACTGCTGCGCCTCTCCCTCTCAAATGTACAAGAGGCATGGACGGGAGAGGTGCAGGAGTTGGGACCCTGTGCAAGTGGGGACTGATGTACCTGCTCATCCTGTTTTCCTCCGCTATTCCTTTGCCTCCCCTGCCCCCCCCCCCCGCACAGGGATGGTGCTTGGAGGGAACCAGTTTTTAAAACAGCTCCCCCCAGCACAAGCTCCTGCTCCATCCCCCTTGATACCTCTGATACAGAGGCAGCAAGGGGTGGGGAAGCGACTAGTTGAGTAGTGACCTGACTACCCGATAAGCCGAGGCTTATCGTGTAGTCAACTAGTTGCTTACATCCCTAGTATATGCTAACTTTTGCTTAGCTGAAAAAACTTAAAAAACAACAAAAGGTCCTGCAGCACCTTAGAGACTAACAAAAAATGTAAATGATATCATCAGCTTTCGTGGGCACAACCCACTTGGGTTGTGTGCACGAAAGCTGATGATACCATCTACATTTTTTGTTAGTCTCTAAGGTGCTGCAGGACCTTTTGTTGTTTAAGTTTTTTCAGTTACAGACTAACAAGGTTACCCTTCTGACACTTTTGATTAGCTGACTTTACAGTCTTAACGCTCCTAATGTAGGAGTTTTGTGCATAATTTACAAATATACACTAGTGAAAGTCATAAGAATTTTTAAATGCTTCTATTCTTTCATGTTTTAGGATATGTAAACATAAATGCACTCTTTCTAATGAAATAAGAATGGTAGTCAATGACAATATTCCTTCAAACCCTATAATTATGATTTCCCAGTTGTTTAACTGGAGGAAATTCTTAAATTAAAAAAAAACAACAAAGAAATACATTAATAATACTGATTGATTAATTGTGCTTTCCCTATAAATCTAGATATACCAACTTTCAAAGAGTACACTATGAAGCTAAATTACTTTGCTGTTTTTTTAGTTTGGCATTTATGGTAATTTGTCAAACCCATATACAGTAATGGATTGACTCATATAACTAGAGCTATAATTGCAGTTGTTAGGTAGGCCTTCTTTATCTTAGCCTGTCTGAGTCTCCCATTCCTGCATGATTTCTTGCTGTGCTGAAGCCATGTGTGTCTTGTTTTGTTTTAATACATTACTGACCCAGGGTCTCGGGTTACTGGGGTTCCTGTCATACATTTAGTTCCACTCTCATAAAGCATAGCACAAAAAATGCTGTAACAAGGTAACAATCATTGCTCAATATACTAAGTATAAATGACACAGTGTAAAACTTGACTGCAGGAAAAGAGGGCGGGGGGAGGTAGTCACTGAAAATAGAATACAATAAGCTATTACTGTAAGGTTGTCAGTATTATAAGGACTCCTACAGTGGTATGCTTTTTGTCTGCTACATCTTATTTACCATTATGACCTCAATATTCAGTTGTCTCTTTACAACATATACTTTGCTACATAGGCACATCATATTTGAGTAATCAGAAAAGTCTTCTTAAGAAAGTGATATGAGCATAGTTCTCTATTTTAATTAAGAATGTAATATTACTTCACATAATACTATTATTAAGATACTGAAGAAATCAAACAACATCCTTTAAATTGTTCTGGATATAAACATAGTCTAAATTGATAAAGAAATAAAACTTATATTGCACTAAACAAGTGATTTAAATGTCCTTTGATTATTTGATTATGTCATGGTATCATCTTGACACTTAATTCTCTTTGGAAAGTGTCTGAGTGTAACAACAAATGCTTTGTAAACTTACCATTTAGTCTTTGAAAAACTTACATAATTCAAGAAGTTAACAGGTTGTTCACCTAATAGGGACCATCCATACAGGATTTTTTTTAATAACTTGCTGGAAGAAGGGCGGGGGAGGGGGGATAGTCTTGGCTAATATGAAGAATATTTTGCATTTATTATGGGAAATAATTTTTCAGGTAGGAGGTAAAGAGACAATTTGGGAATTTTTGTTAGATGAAAAACTGCATATTAAACATGAATTGTGATTTTCCATCTGGCCCTACTGGTTAGGAAGCTGCAGTTGGGCATGATCTTCACTGTCAATCAACAGTTCCCAACTGCGAAATGCAAGCCTCATGACGAAGCCCACCCCAACTCATTAAACCAAAGCAAACTGTATGAAGTGCGCCTCTGTGTGATTTTAATATTTGGTGCATGTGACAGGATCATTTTAGTGATTTGCAGGATTTATCTCCTCTTAAAAGTACTGCCTAAGGCTACTCTAATTGGTAGGAAAGCAAATTCCCCCTTCTCCTCCTGTCACTCTTTGTTTTATTTACTGAGAACTGCCGAAACCTATTTACACAATAATGAGGATAAATCACTGTGATGCTTTCAACACAAAGAGAAATGTTGCGTGAGTTGAAAGCTGTACAATTAAAACTAAATTCCAAATATTTCTGAAGTGATGTCTACAGCTAGTGATAGTGAAATGGAATTAAGACAAATGATAGGATTTATATTGCAGCATGTGGAAGTAGTTAAAATAAAAGTTCTTTTATGATGAACAATTTGATTCAAAACTACAACTAAGTAAATATATGTAAACTGCTCTCACAGTGGTTCAGATGTTCCCCCCAGAAGTGTACAGGCAAAGCTCCTCAGTGTGCAAAACTTCCCCAATGCCACTTGGAAAGGGAGCTCTTCTGTCTTGACCACAATGGGCTCCACCCCAATCCTGGATGCAGTGGAGCCGTCTCTACCTTGTACGATTAAGATCCATGTGAGGAGAAGGATAGAGATAGAGAAAGCCTGAGGGATTAGTGAATAGTGGATTAGGGATGCATATTACTTCTATGGGACTGAAGGGTGAACAATCTGGAGAAGGTACTATACTATAACCTCAAGAACCAAGAGCCATAGCTGGTGTCTGGGCACAGTGTATTCCTCTCCTGAATCTCAGAGGTACAGAGACAACTTCTCTGTGGGAAAAAGTCTTACCCCACCACCCACCAAGAAGCTGGAGCAGAGGGGGAGAAATCTCCCAGAGATTTCTACACATTTTTCCTCACAGTTTTTATCATGGGAAGGGGACAATCTGCTGCAGTATTTATAATAAAAGATAAATGATTAATCAGCTAAGGTCTGATCCTGGCCCAAAGAAGTAAGCTGTTTGGACAGGGACTGTGTCTTCAGAGGTGTTGTATAGCACCTACCACATGTTAGACATACCTGGAATATAATAAATCTCCTTGAGCTCTTGATAAAAGAATCATGAATTTGACTGTCGTGATCATGCCCACTTGTGTTTTCTCATAAAACGATGTCCAATTCCACTACAGAAACTTTTGACTAAGGACATGTCCCATTTAGAGAAATCTGCTCTGGTGTAACTGCAGTGATGCATTTAGACTGATGCAAGAGTGTAGTGTAGACATGCTGCAGTGATACAACCATAGTTTTCACTTAACAGGGCAAGATTCACTGGTTAAAGTGGTGTTTAGCATGGTGCAGTATGTCCATCTCCCTCAAGCAGGCAAGTGTTTCAGTCTAATGAAAAGACCATGCTTTTGAAATTGAGGAACTACTCTAAACATATTATTGCTTCCTGAGAAGAAAAAAAATTTTCTTCTAATGGAATACTTGATTTGTATTCCCATATGTAAGATTCACAGAGAGATTGCAACTCATTTAAAAAAAAAAATCCTGAATCCTTCAAAACTGGCACATATCGACTGCTACTGTGTACATTATGTGGAAGAAAAATGTTTTGTCAGTTATAAAAAAACATTTTGGCATTTTTATTGTATCAATAATCTTTTTTATTTTAGTCTAAAATCATTTGCCCAGAAGTTACTATGGAACAGATATTTTCTGTGATTAAACACAGTATGAGATACCAGTGAATATAACAATAAACGTGCCATACAAAAATGTTATCTCATTTTGGGACTGGGCTTTTTAATTGTCAGTGTTTGCAGGGTTGTCTTAGCAATATTGGTCTCAGGCTATGAAAGAGATAAGTTGGGTGGAGGAATATCTTGCATTGGACCAACCTGTGATGGTGGAAGGGAAAAGCTTTTGAGCTTTATAGGGCTTTTTCTCAAATCTGGGGAAGGTAATGTGTACAAGCTCAGTCTGAGCACAGTAAAATCAGTGGCAAATCCTTTTGCACAGAGGGTTTTGAGGATTTACTTTAAATAAATCAGTAAACTACTTATATAATCTTACATCTTGCAAAGTCTAATGTCAGGCTAACAATCATAAAGGAAACTATAGGCCACATTAGTTGCTTGCTAAGTGAGGGTATGTCTACACTACCCCGCTAGTTCGAACTAGCGGGGTAATGTAGGCATACCGCACTTGCAAATGAAGCCCGGGATTTGAATTTCCCGGGCTTCACTTGCATAAGCCGGGGGCCGCCATTTTTAAATCCCGGCTAGTTCCACGAGGAGTACAGCTAGTTCGGAATCCTAATCCGAAGCCTAATCCAAACTAGCTACTCCGTGCCGCGTTTAGCCGCGCGGCACGGGGTTCGAACTAGCTGGGATTTAAAAATGGCGGCGCACAGTTTATGCAAATGAAGCCTGGGAAATTCAAATCCCGGGCTTCATTTGCAAGTGCGGTATGCCTACATTACCCTCCTAGTTCGAATTAGGAGGGTAGTGTAGACATACCCTGAGTGCACTGCCATTGATTCCAGTAGAACTGCACTTGATTATACTATCAAGTTGACATTTATTCCACTGACAAAGGGTATGTCTACACTACAAAGTTAATTTGAACTAACGGACGTTAGTTCGAATTAACTTTGATAGGTGCTACACTAGCGCTCCGCTAGTTCGAACTTAATTCGAACTAGCGGAGCGCTTAGTTTGAACTAGGTAAACCTCATTCTACGAGGACTAAGCCTAGTTCGAACTTACTAGTTCGAATTAAGGGGTATGTAGCCCCTTAATTTGAACTAGTGGGAGGCTAGCCCTCCCCAGCTTTCCCTGGTGGCCACTCTGGCCAACACCAGGGAAACTCGTATGCTGCCCTCCCGGCCCCGGACTCCTTAAAGGGGCACGGGCTGGCTACGATGCCCGTGCCAGGTGCAAGCCTGCCAGCACCCAACCAGCAGACCCTGCACCTGGCACGGCTCGAGCCAGCCACCCGATGACCCCCAGCCCTCCCCCTCTTTCCGGGACCAGGCTGGCGGCTCCCGGGAGCTTGCCCGGGACTGCAAGAGGCGGGCACCCGCCTGGTCTACTGCGGACATCATGGAGCTTGTCCACGACCTCCGCACTAGGCACAGGAAAGTGGCCATCTAGGGCAGGAGAGCTGCCAGCCTGGCCACCCAGGAGCAGGTGTGCATGAAAATCAAGGTGGTCCACTGAGACCCCCGACCCTGAGCCCTGAGCTTACAATGGCCGTACTGGGTCAGACCAAATGTCCATCTAGCCCAGTAGCCTGTCTGCCGACAGCAGCCAACCCTAGGGACCCTGGAGGGGATGGATCGAAGACAGTGACCAAGCCATTTGTCTCGTGCCATCCCTCTCCAGCCTTCCACAAACTTTGGGCAGGGACACCACTCCTACCCTCTGGCTAATACTACTCCATGGACCCAACCTCCATGAATTGATCTCACTTCTCTTTAAACTCTGTTCTAGTTGTAGCCTTCACAGCCTCCTGCAGCAAGGAGTTCTACAGGTTGACTCTTTGCTTTGTGAAGAACAACTTTCTGTTACTAGTTTGAAGCCTGCTACCCATTCCTTTCCTTTGGTGTCCTCTAGTCCTTCTATTATGGGAACTAATGAAGAACTTTTCTTGATGCACCCTCTCCACCCCACTCATGCTTTTATAGACCTCTATCCTATCCCCCTTCTGTCTCCTCTTTTCTAAACTGAAAAGTCCCAGTCTCTTTAGCTTCTCTTCACATGGGACCTCTTCCAAACCTCTGATCATTTTAGTTGCCCTCCCCTCTCCCACTCTCTCTCTTCCCCTCTGCCACCTCCTTTTCCCAGTCTCCCCGAGTTTTGTTCAATAAAGAGAGATTCTATTTTTGACCACACGTTTTCTTTATTTTGTACATCAGGAAGGGGGGCTAGGGAAGGGTAAGTGGAAGGAGGTGAGGGAGGAATGGGGTACGAGCCCCCGATGGGGAGGATTGGGCTGGCTTTGCGGGCTTCTGGGGGTGGAAGCTCTCCTGCAGCCCCCCAATTTCCCCCTCTCCTCAGATGGCAGCCTGCAGCAAGAGCAGCCGGTCTGATGGCCGAGTGCTGTGATGTGCCCAGTGTGGGCACTCAGGGCACTCCAAGCCAGGACTGCTTTGCAAGCGGGGCACCCCTGAGAACTGTCTGTCTGGGGTGGGGGTCGGGTCCCTTTAAGCACAGCCCTCGGCTAGCCTGAGGCAGCAGCTCCACGCTCTAAGTCCTCATCTGATGCCCTGCCGGCACTGCTTCCGGCCACCCTTAACCCTGGTTCAGGGTCCACTTAATGTGGACATGCTAGTTCGAATTAGCAAAACGCTAATTCGAACTAGTTTTTTAGTCTGGATCCGTTAGTTCGAATTAGCTTAGTTCGAATTAACTAATTTGAACTAAGTTAGTTCGAATTAGCGCTGTAGTGTAGACATACCCATAAAGTCTAACTAGTTAGGTTCTATGGTTTTTCATCCTATATTCAGTGAAGTCAATGGCAAAATTCCCATTGACTTCATTGGTGCAAAATCAGACTCTATGTGGGCAGACAGGGTACATTAATTCCTACCAACTGAAGTCTAGGATGAAGGCTGCCTCTCAGCAGATTCCCCCATTCATTTGGTACTTCAGCCTATGGCAGATACCACAGTGATTCAGGGATCTATATGGATGTAGATCCATGGGCTGCCCTCAAAATAACCTTCAACACCAACAAGACATGGACAAATGGGAAAACCAGTTTTTTGGCATTCATTGGATAGGCAGGCACCTGTCTCCTATTACAGCCCCTCTAACCTTTGTACAGTCTCCACTGGGATACATAAGTGGTACTGAGGGCTTTGCTTCAAGGATGAATTTCACCGCTAATGAATTTGGTCCTGTTTGTCAGATATCTCCTTTGCCATATATTTTCAGTGAGTGACCTTTAGGTCAATTTTTCAAAAATAGCATTAAAGCACGCTCATAATTTTGCAGACCTGAGTAACTGTGAGTGCCAAACTGGAGACTGAAATTTAGAAGCAAAGTTTAAACCTACTTAAAATGTGATTCTTTAGAAGATGTATTGATTACAGATTTCTGTAAAACATCTAGTATTATGTTAATACTTGGTATTTAAAGATACTTTTCTGTGAGTCATGTGTGCAGACTGCTTTCAGGATTGTCTCCTAAATTTCTCAAAATCCAGTTCTTGTGATGTCACACAGAGTACATTATAAGACATTGCACATTTGCTATAGGCAATGCATCTGCACACTTTAGGTGATGAGTACTCACTTAACTGTGGAAAAAAATAATTCACATAAGCAGATTTTAGCACTTTTACCAGGTCTTTTAACTTCATCTGACACTGTTTGGTTGGAGGATGAGAGAAGTATATTTTTATATCCCAAGAGAATTACTTTATGATGACTCCTTCAAGGTGAATATTGGCATTTATTTAGCCTGAGCAGAAAATAAAAAAGAACATACAGAAGCATGAACACAAAAACACTGGAGTCAGCAAAGAGTCATTTATTTTGTTGCTTTGAATTGCTATCCTCAAACATAGCTAAATCTAAGTTAATTTAAAGTTTCTCTTGAGAAATTCATATCAAATTAAAGTGTTTCTCTGCAGTGATGACAAAAGCAGGGAACTCATCAGAATTTCCTCCAAATTATGGTCTATTTTTACAGTCTCACAAGATTTCCTTTTGTGCACCCTATTCTCCGGGCTTTGAAAGAAAATTAATTTAACTAATGACAACTTACACTAAAACATCAATCAAAAGAAGGGAGAAATAGCACGACAAGGGTTGAAGACTAAGGTTATGTCTAGACTGCGGAGGTAGACTACTGGAGGTATCCTGGAAAAGCTCTGCCGCATTCAGGGAACACATCCCCTTTTTCGGAACAGTTTCTGAAAGAGCGGGAGCATTCTTTCAGCATCCCTGTATTCCTCTCAGTGAGAGGAATAAGGGATGTTCTGAAAGAGGATTTTTTTTCCAAAACTTGGCCCCATATAGACGGGCCAAATTTCAGAAAAGCATTTTCTGGAGGGAAAAAGAAAAGAAAAGAAAAGAAAAGAAAAGAAAAGAAAAGAAAAGAAAAGAAAAAGAAGATGGAATAAAACTCTGCAGTCTAGATGTAGCCTAAGAAAACAACTTTGTGAAAAAGAAAGAAAGATTGTTTCCTACTGATAAGTGCCCATTTCTTTCTTTTCTTAGTAGTTTTCTTATATATTAGAATTGGATGAATAAGTTTCTTCAGATAGTGCTGTGATTAAAACCTACAAATCTGATTGAACACTAATCACAGCCCCATTTTATTTATTCTTCACAAACTTTCACAAGAACAAGGTTTCATTCACTCACACATTCAAAGGAAATCTCAAACTTGTGTGAATACACATACATGCACACGTTCATGCAGGAACATGTATTTGTGCTGGAATGTCTAAAAAAGTTATACTTATCCAGTAATAGAGCAAAA
>NC_134718.1:49481296-49493796 GCF_049634645.1 Pelodiscus sinensis
ATGCAATTTAAAAGAGATATACTTTTAAGAATGGTGGTTCCAAGAAGTAATGCTAATACAACTTTTCACAGTGCCCATTACTTTTAGCCACAAATTGGTTTGAATCGAACCAGATCAAAGCCACCTGTCATGCTAGCAATGCTAAAGGTTTGCTAGCTCACCCATTGTTAAAATTAAAATACAACCTTCTAACTAGTAAATTTTCTTCAATATCTATTCTTTTTAAAGGCTAAAAATAGGTAAACTGGATGAAAAGACATGTGCAGTGTTTTATAAAACTCCTATGGAAAAGAATTTTTTTATAACAAGAAAAAAAATGGTTCCTGTAGATTGCTATGTGCATAAGGTGGAGGCTAAGAGCAGACACATTTGCAGATGAACTGCTTTTACTAGCTTCTCTGAGACATGACATTTGTTCAGAAGATTAGCCAGGTTGTAATGTGTAGCATAATTGCACTGTGCGGATGTCCCAGAAGTGAAAACCTAATTGCTTGACAGGACTATAACTTTGTGGTATGCTCTCACCTTGTTAGGTCCTTTTCTGATGCAGTTCAAATGAAGTCTGGCCGCAGGTGTGCCTAATTTACCTCGCAACAGAACGTGTTGAGTTTAATTGCACAGTGGTTGTTAGGAAAAATTGGTGGGTGGAATATCAAGTGACTTACTGTATGCTGATGGCAGATGGGCGTTAAGAGGCATTGTGAGCTAAGTGTATAGGTGAGGTGAGTTAATAAAAGATGTAAATTTTATCTTAAAATAGTGAAGCCTTATGCTAGGTAATACATTTTAATTAAGAGGATATCAGCCATTTCTTTAGCAGTAGGAAGAAAATCATAGGAAGGGAAAATCATCAAGAAATACTGTTTTTCCTTTATTCAGTATTTTTTAGGAGCAGTTTCCAACTGAGGATGTTTAGGAAGGATATGCCAAAAGATTAAATATACTTGGAAGTGTAATGTGTGTACATAAATTACAGAATACAACATAGACAAAACTAGAGATATCTGTGACTCATTCTGTGGATAATAAAATTTGCAAAACTATCCTGACACGTATCCAAAGCCAGTATTCTGCTTTTTCCCAGCTCCAGAGTTGGGGTTCTGAGTATAAGCAGAAGTGAAAGTAACTTAAATTTCCTACAGGTACTGTCATATTGCGTCTTGGGACTCAGGGCAGGTGGTTGGGGTATATGTGTAAGAAGGAGTAAGGGAAGGGGGCAGGGCAGGGACAGTCCCTCCCAGGCACAGTCGATTCCATGGGCCCTGCCCCACACTGCTCCTGACCATATGGGAGCTATGGCTGTGAGGGTGGCGCCTGCAGGCAGGGCAGGGTGCAAAGACAACTTGCTTCTCCATTCCTTCCAGGGGCCACACACTGCAGGGATGCATGTACCTGCACTATCCATCCTGCCAGCATAGGGCCCGCAGAACAGGTTGGGAGCCACAAACTAGTGGCAGGAGCCTGGCTGGGAGTGTGTGTGTGTGCGTGCCTCCACCTGCAGTGCCCTCAGCTGACCACTTACTTACCTGTAAGGCTCACTGGAACGCATCAGCCTACTTTCACCTTTGGGTATAAGGCTTTTTCTGTGGAAAAACAGCCATCTCTATTCTCTTTGCTTTACAGATCACCTGCTAGGATGCAGGGTGCTTGTGGGACAGCTGAGGGGAAGAAGTCAGCCTTCTCCTCTGCATTGAGCAGGGGTGACTGGTGAGAAGATAACCAGGGGGCCACCAGTCATGTGATCCCCTTCTTAGCCTGGGAAGGGTCTGGGACAACTCTCTTCCACCCCACACCCTGCTTTTCTTTGTCTCTGCTCTGCCCCTTTCCACCCCTGCTCCTCTTCTTCCCCCAAGAGAGGTAGCCTGGGGGATTAGCAGAGTCAGGGGGGCTGGCAATGGCAGCAGGGGGCCAATGCCAGCAATGGGGGTCCACTCCCTCCCTTTGCACGCAACAGCAGCAGTGGGGGAAGCAGAGCAAGGCAGCCCCAGCTCTCACTTCCCTCAGCCGTGTTGCTCCGCCCCCTCTCCCTTGCTCAGTCTCCATGGGCTGCCAGATGGCCCCTTGCCCCTCCCACCTATGGATGTTTGGGAGTGCTACCTCATGTCGCCCCTGGCATTGAGCTATGGGAATGGCTTCCATGGGAACAGGATTTTTGTTGTCCTTGTGTTACTTTCCCCTGATGTTCTTGCCTCATGCCATCTGAGTTCCCAGGGTTTTTTAGTTACAGTTACAAAGTATCATTTGAGTTATGCAGTCCCACCCTAAAACTGATATATAAACACTGGTTATGTTGCATCCCAGTGCTGTTTCTTCTGAATTTAGCTCAGCATTCAGGTTTTTCTGGGTGGAGTTGAATGTGTATGGTTCAGGCAAGCTTGGATTTCTACCCAAACCCCAGAGTCAATAGCCAATTCATTGGTACAGTAAAAGATTGCTTAATATACTTTTTTAGATGTACACAGGTTCCCCATAAAAACAATTATTCAGTGAACAAAAACTGACATGTAGATAATAGTAATAATAATTAATAATAAATTGTGCATCTGGAACTCCTTTCAACAGAAGATTTCAAAGCAATTTACAAACTTTATTCTATGAGCCTCACAACACTATCTTGACATGTGTGAACAGATAGGGTCTGATTCTCCTGTTCAGTCTGACTCCTTTGTGACACTAATGGCACATCTACATTGCACTGTAACTTGAAATAAGATACGCAATTTGAGCTATGCAAATCGCGTATCTTATTTTAATGCTATTTTGAAATAACTTGTTTCATCATTTGGTACTGTCTACACAACTCCCAATTTTGAAATAAAGCACTATTTCTAAATCTCCTTTGTGCCTCATAGAATGAGGTTTGCAGAGATGTTGGAATAGCAAGCCTAAAATAATAGGATTGCTGTGAAGATGCGTGATAGCTTTTTTGGGTTACTCTGGTATCTTAAGAGGCTGTAAATCTGACATCTCACTAAACCAGTGGTTTTCATTTTTTTTTTAATTTGTGAGGCTCTAAACAATTTTGAATGGAGGCACAGACCCCTTTGGAAATTCAACCTGTGGTTCGTGGATCCCTGCCATAGAGATCTTAGACTGAAAACTAATAGCACACATACAATTATAAATGTTGCATATGCTCAGCATAGCAATTGGCACAGTCTAAGAAAGGCTCTAAAGAGTGCGCATCTCTGGTAAGGACTATACTTTTGGGGTTTGACTGTTAGGAGGGGGGAATTCATATATTTTGATGCTTTTTCTGGGATCTGAAACTTTATTTTCATCATCAGTTTTTAAGGTTTGATCCAGCCAGCCAAACTGCCAGATCTGGCCCATGGTCCAGAGGGAGCTTCGGGCAGGTTCTCTGCCCCGCCCCCAGACACCACTCAAAGCATCTGGCTGTGGGGGCCGTGTGCTCTCTGCATGCCATGCATCTCAAGGGGTGGGGATTCATGCACTGCCTCCGTCCCCAGCACAATCTCACAGCTCCCATTGATCAGCATGCGGAGCATGGCGCCTGCCTGAGAGTCCCACTGGGCTACTGGCAGGGAGCCACCAAAGGTAAGTACCTCCTGGCCAGAGCCTGCACCTGGAACCCCATCCCTTGTCCCTCAGTCCTCTGCCCCCCTCTTACACCTCTGTCACAGGTCATAACCAAACCTCTGCACTCCCTCCTGCCCAAGATCACAACTTCCTCCCAGACTCTGTAGCCCCTCCTACACTTCTCCAGGTCAGAATTCTCTTCTGCACCGATACCCCCTCCCAGACCCTGCTCCCCCTTACTGCACCTCCTCTTTTAATATCATGGAAAAGTGAATCCCTTGACCACTTGCCAAATTCTTAGAGTGGCCCCCACCAAAAGTATTGCCCACCACTGCCTTAGACATAGTCCGCAGATTATAGATTGAAAACCACTGCCCTAGACAATGATTTTCATGATGTGGAGTGTGTTCAGCTGTGGAGGAAACAGTTTTATTGGCTCCTGTGTCACTTCAGAGCTGCCCATAGAGTAGGGGACGGGGGGGGGGGGGGGGGGGGAATAGAGATGTGGCCAGAACACTATTGTTCTCTGGCCCCTGAGTACTGTAGCCAGCCTTAGTACTTTACCACAGCCCTGCATGCAGCCAGCCTCAGGGAACTGTAGCCATTTATTACAGTCCTGCCATTCCTTGAACTGTGCCCAACAAATATTGAATTCAGCTGAGAAGCTAGGCCATAGAGATCATATTGAACACCATTGAAATGTAGCTATTTCTGGGAGGAGAAGCCTGCAGTTGATAACAACAACACCACAACAAGAAGTCAGAAGAGAAAGTAAAAAAATACCATATCCAATTGAAATTGCTGTAGGAATAGCTTTAGGCAAAATTTAGTTACACCTGCTGAAATCTGGCTGGGAAAAAAAGGTTTAACGTTCCTTCTTTAGTGACATAGTGAATGCAAGGAATCCAGTCAGCTAGAGCCGACAAGAACATGGAGGGAGAGGGGACTTAGCAACTTTTATATTTTTCTCTTAATGTCAAAATTCCCATTATTGTTGAAAATTTGCCAAATGGATCTAGAGCTGATCCCATTTATAAGTCTGCCTCCTCAGAGAGAGGGCTTCTTCAGTAGTACCATGTCCACTAAGAACATACTGGGGCTTTTGTTTAAGATCAACTCAGAGGCAAGAGTTCTAACTACTGAATTACCAACACCCTTTCTGCAGCACCTGAATATTCCTTAGCATTCTCCTATAGATCGGGTTCACACTTGACATGCTATTGGTACAGCTGCAGGCACATTTTTTATCAACTTGAGTCTGAGGTTTGAAGTTCTAAAGGAGGAAAAAGTGGAGAGCTAAGCTCTTATCAGGTATATTAACTTGCACATGAACATTTATCTAAAGAGTATCCAAGCACTAGTGATGGGTAATATTAATAAATAATCATTTTTCATATTCTGAATAAAATTCCTACAGAACTTGTTAACCTCAAATTAAAAATGTTTACTTGACAATCCATAAGCTAATGGACAAGGGCATTTGAGTGGCTTTCAGAAGACACAAGAGAAAATGTTTTTCTGTTACAAACTTTGAAATATCATGATGTAAAGAAAATAATTAAGGGCAAGGTTCTGATCAACCTTTAAAGGAGTAAAGGGATTTTCCCTCACCATGTACAGACTGTGTGGGGTCTATGCTGGAGTTGCTCCAAAGCTGCTACCTTTCTTCCTAGAGCAGCTTGCTGAAAAGAAGGAAGGAAGTAGGTGAAACCATAATTTTGCTGCTCCACAAACTATATGGAGGCGGAATAAGAGTATATGCTTGATTCATTATACAAATGTCAAGAATTGTTTCCTTCCTCTTTTCCAACCCCTAAATATAATTGTTTGCCTCTCAGAGTTCCCCCTGATCTACTCAGTCCTCAACATTGTCAGGAAGGTGACTAAATGGCACAGTGTAACTCTACATAATTAGCTTTTAAAATGGCCAGTAGTTTAGAAACTGAGCTACATATTGCCCTGGATAGAGTCATTCTTTTTACAATTTTAAGGTCATTATAGTGACTGGCCACAGTGCAAAACAATAATGACCGAAGGGGATGGCTTTTCCAGACATGGAAACCCAATGCAAATCCCACTGAAGTCAATGGGAGCTGAATCATACCTCTTTTGAGCAACTGGAGGAGTCTTCAACTGGAAGCATAGTCAAGAGTCCTTAACAAGACTGATCATTAAGGCTACGTCTATGCTGCAGGGGTATCCCGGAAAAACTTGGCTGCATCCAAGGAACGCGTTCGCTCTTCCGCTTTTTTTTTTTGCAGAAGAGGGCTCTTTGCAGAAGAGAGCCCTGTATACCTCTTCTGGAAAAGTGATAGGAAAAAGCTACTGAAATTGCTGAGCACAATTTGTGTAGCTTTTTCTGACAAAGGACTGTACTGTAGACCTAGCCTAAGTGACAGAAAATTTCCAATTCAGAGGCCATTGGTGCTTACATAAGCTGTGAAAACATAAAACATATTAGGAAAAAAATAAAGGTCAAATCCTCAGCTAGTGTAAATCACCATCATTGATGTGACTGAAATCATTGAAGTCAATAGTGCTACACTGATTTACAGCTCTTGAGAGTTTGGCCCCAAGTTGTTGAAGATGTACTAATTGAAGTATATGTAGCTATGGATAAGGTGCTTTGATTACAGCTGTGATCTTTTCTGGTACTTATATACCATTTCAGTAACTAATTAGAAAGTATGATGTTGTTCCTGATATTCTGTAAATTTTTCTTATTTAAGAATTTATTACACATTTCTCTCTCTCTTGATATCCCTAACAAACTTCAATTTTGTATTTTTTTAGATTCTTTCTAAAGTTTTTCCTCAAGTGCAATCAGAACTGTTTGAAGAATGCAGGCAACCCACGAGATATGCGAAGATTCCAGGTACAGATTTTAAAAAATGAAATAGGGATATGTTCAAGAACATAAGAATGGCCATACTGGCTCAGACCAATGATCCATCTAGCCCAGTATCCTGTCTGTCGACAGTGGTCGATATCAGATGCCCCAAAGCGAGGGAAAACAACAGGTAATCCTCATGTGATCCCTCTCTTGTCACGCATTTCCAGACAAACAGAGGCTAGGGACACCATTACTAACCTCCCTGGGTAATAGCCATTGATGTACCTAACCTACATGAATCTATCTAGCTCACTTTTTAACCCTGTTAAAGTCCTAGTCTTTACCACATCCTCTGTCAAGGAGTTCCAGAGATTGACTGTGTGCTGAGTGAAGAAAAACTTCCCTTTGTTTTAAACCTGCTGCCTATTAATTTCATTTGGTGACCCCTAGTTCTTATGTTGTGGGAATCAGTAAATAATTTTTCCTTATTCACTTTTTTTCACGCCAGTCATGATTTTATATCCCCCCTTAGTGTCCTCTTTTCTAAGATGAAAAGTCCTAGTCTTTTTAATCTCTCTTCATATGGGACCCGTTCCAAAACCCTAATCATTTTTGTTGCCCTTTTCCAATGCCAATATATCTTTTTTGAAATGAGGCAACCATATCTGAATGCAGTATTGAAGATGTGGGCATACCATGGTTTTATATAGAGGCAATAAGATATTCTCTGTCTTATTCTTCATCACTTTTTAAATGATTCCTAAAATTCTACTTGCTTTTTTTGACTGCCGCTGTACACTGAGTGGATGTTTTCAGAGAACTATCCACAATGACTCCAAGATCTATCTCTTGAGTAGTTGTAACCAAATTAGTGCCCATCATATAGTATGTACAATTGGGATTATTTTTTCCAGTGTGCAGATTGGATTGGATTCAAGATTCATTCATAAATTCCAAATAATTTACCATTATATTTTTCTGAAAAAAGTTGTCTTTTTTAATACAGTTAGTTTCAGAAGTGCATACCTTTAAAAATTATATATAAAACTTTTAAAAATATTTGCCTAATTTTTAAATGCATGTTCTAAGGAGTTGTTAAGTTCACAAGTAGACCATGGTGGATTGTTCTGAGGCAAGTGGAAATCACCAGTGATAATATTGCTGTAGTTTTTTCTCATATTAAAATCTTTACTGCTTATTAGGTTGCTAAGAGAAGTAGAGATGCTTTTTACACATGTATGATGAATAGCGCCATCTTAGTTTTAGCTAACATTTAAGCAGTCATGGAATTCAATACATTTTGGAAAAACTTTCTAGTTTTCACATTCAGATATAGTTCTGATAGTTTTGGTGCAACCAACATATTTTTATTCCAACTGTTTTAGAATCAGATTATTTTAATACTTGAATTTCCCCTTACAGCTATTGAAATATTCTGTGGTGAATCATAACAACTAGAGAAGGGAATCTGACTGGACAGTTGCTGAAAATAATTTCCCCCAAAATTTGGCTGAATGGAAATTGTTATTAAGAAAAGAATGATTTTTACTTCAAATTACTTTCAACATGATTCATACTTAGGATTAATAACCTAGGAATCAAGATGTTCAAAACTTTTTCAGAGAAGCATCACTTTTTCTAAGAAGCACAATTAAAGCTTATTGGAAAGTGTGTGACAGCTGTTTTCACACACAGATAACCTAATGTGGAAGTCAAAATACTTGAGCCAGCCAACAGTAAAAATCTGTAGCTGGAAAAAAAATTCTTCAAAACAATCGAGCCAAACTTCCATTTTTCATGAATCTCAGCTTTACGTGACATTGGTGATATTGATCCATCTGAACAGAGCAGAAGGTCAAACCTGGAATGAGTGGAAATGTCCTCTTTGTCTCACCGATGACTAAATGAAGCATCAGTCATGAGTGATCTTGTGGTTGACAAAGGAGTCAGTAGTCACTAGAAAGACTTCCCCGGGTCTCTTTAGTTAATCTCCCTGACTCTCAGAAGGTTTAACTGGACTTAACAGAATGTCAGGTCTGAACAATAATTTCAACTGGTTTCACTATCTCAGCACCTTTCTTTAGGTACATTGCAGGAATGAGCCAATAAAACAACATAGTATGTCTACTTTCTTTTGCTGAACTGCACTATTTTCCCTTGGTGACTGACCTATATATGGATGACAGAGCAAAGACAGTTGTCTCTCTCTCTCTCTCTCTCTCTCTCTCTCACACACACACACACACACACACACACACACACACTCTCTCTCTCTCTCTCTCTCTCTCTCTCTCTCTCTCTCTCTTCCCCTGTTTTTCAATATATCATGGCCTAGGAAGCTGAAGAAAAAAATCTTTGCTGAGAATCACATTTTATCTGCTTTGCATACATAGTCTGCAGGTTATTTCTTTCAGTGATACTTAGCTTATTAAAAGTGAAAAGTAGATAGCCCAGTGACATGGCAATCGGACTGCA
Source organism: Pelodiscus sinensis (assembly GCF_049634645.1). NCBI lineage: Eukaryota > Metazoa > Chordata > Testudines > Trionychidae > Pelodiscus > Pelodiscus sinensis. Next base: position 49,490,145 of record NC_134718.1, read on the forward strand.
GCACAGGACACCTTAGTTAAAGTACAACTTCAGAACTCCTCACAATGGATGTTGAGGAGTGATTATACAGTCCATGTCTGTGGAGGAGTGTGCATGCAAGAGCACAACATACTTCTACAGAACGGTCCTCAAGCTAGCCTTAAGAGTGATAAAGATGGCTGCCTCTGGGAAAGCAGAATATAGCCAAGAAGGTGTTATGAAACCTATAAGCTAATTATGGGACCTAGAAACAAAAAATCAGGATCAGAGCTGATCTAAAACTGAAAATTAGGCAAGACTTTACATCAGATGCCTTGCATCCACATGTGCAAAAAGGGAAGGAGTTACAGTGTAGTTCTTACTCTTGGTTTCTCATTCATTATGGTGCATATGGACTAAGTATTCAGAATGTCATTTTTTACTGAGATATTGCATCCGAAATATAGACTGGCAAGTTTGGGTACTAACTTTTACCACCATTATTAGTATAGTTGGATGAAGAATGGCTAATATTGACAAACTCTGGCATTATTTCAGAGAACTCTTCTAATCTTAATTATATTGAAAATACCACAGCGATTACTTGAGTCGGAAAATCTGGACTCCATCCACAATGGCCATAGCAGAGAACTGATATTAAACTTAAATTTATATCTGAGGTATTCAAAGTATTTTGGAAACCAAATCAAGCAATGGAGCCCACATTATAAACACACATTCTCTTACCTCCAAACAAAACTTATATTTTCTCTTTCACTTACGTATTGTGGAGTATCATTTCCAGGATGAATTCACAAACCAATTGTGAAGGTGTTTTTGTCAGCAAGGTTGTGCATTTTGCATATGTTCCTTTTCCAATTTCTACTAAAAAGCAGCTGGAAGGCAAAGAAGGCCCTATCCATCATCTCTTCTATGGCCGGACTCTGAACCTGGACACAAGAATAGGAGCCTTTCACTCAAAAATAAAGGAGGAAATTCCATTGACATACCAGGGTCAATCACCATCCAAATGAACTTGAGAAGGGATACTTTTCATGGATTGAAAACACTTTCACTATTCATATTCAACTCAGTCTTTTCAGATGCAAAAAAGTTCATTATCAGACATTAAATGTAATTGTAAAACTGACCTGGAGATCATTTACTGAAGAGAAATGGGGAGTTACAAGGCTTTCTGATTTATTAAGCATTTTTTTTCTGATTTGGAATCCTCAGAACCCTTCATTTGGAGACAGTCTCAAGTGAACAATTTTTAATTAGATAAACTATCTAATCAATATATCAACAGATCAATCAAAACAGCAGCTTTAAAAATGAGTGGCTAGAGGGGTGATTCTGAAACTAATGGTTAGAAGAATATTTCCCTGAATTGAATTCATTTGTTAGGATAATAGGAGATTAAACTCTAATTAGTGTAGCAGGTTTTGAAGAGAAACAATTGAGATTTAAAAATTCATCAGTGTTAGCAAAAAATGTGAGCAATTATGCATATATCTATTTAAAGCAGAAAGTAATGGACTTGTCTACAACATTTAAATTTCTAAAAATATGCGTCTTTTAAAATATATTTGTTTTCTTTTTTCAGGTTGTTGTATCAACAACAGTCAATGTGGATGGCCACGTTCTGGCTGTCTCAGACAACATGTTTGTACACAACAATTCCAAACATGGAAGGCGGGCTCGCCGCCTTGACCCCTCAGAAGGTACGGCCCCTTCTTATCTGGAAAATGGTAGGCACACATTTACATGTCTTTTTTATTTGCAATGCTTTTTTGCACCATATTTTATGTTGATACACTACTACATTTACTTTTCATGATTTCTTCTCCCTTCACATTGATCAAACAGCCCATTAATATTTCTGACTCCATGTCAAACAGAATACAGCCCTCCAGTATTTGCTTCTGACTTCCTTTTCTTTATTTAATCCATAAAGTTCTATAGTCACAGCCAGTTTTTCATCCCTTTTTAGTCTTTTTTTCTTGGTTTAAAAGCCTTGTTTTGCTTGAAGCTTTTTCTTGCTGTTTAATTTAATTTAATTTTATTTTATTTTGGCTTGTCATACTCTTCGATCCAGAGGTACAGTCTCAGGTTATGTATGCACGTTTAAATGGATGGTAAAAACATGACCAAATCTGTAAGGAATTTACTGTGAGGTCAATTTCCTGTTGCTGGGCCCTACTGCTCCCGATTAAAGCAGTAGGGCTTTTGTGCGAGAAAAACAGTATAAAATGTTTTTCTCCTCACTGATTCACGTTGATTGACTTCTTGCCTGATCTTCTAAAAGAAAGTAATTTGTGGGGAAAAGAACAGTGGAAACTATCCCCAAAAATTCCGAAACTCCTGAAATGGTTTATTTTTGCAGCCCTTCAACCTCTGAATCTTGCACATCCATACACATATCTAAAGATATAACTGTACTAAAATGTCACTTTATACACACCATAACATCCCTTCACATAAACATGGATGAGTACTATTAAGGAATTCACTTTCTTATACGATAGTATGGTTAATTATTAAATATATTTTTAATAATTGAGGATTAAAAATTTCCAAAGATTTTTAAACCTTGCTACAGACTGCGGGACTGCTCCTACAAATACACTGACTTCAGTAGGGCTACTCAAGTGAACTCTTGTTACATGTATGCATAAATGTCAGCAAGATCATTCCCTATACAACAGTACAATTAAATCATTTAATGTAACGACTGGAAATGTTCAGCTGCGATTACAACGAGTCTCATATTTTAAGGTTATGTGTTTATGTTCCACATAATACATACGGATACACACACAGGAAAAATGAATGAAGCAAGCAATGATTATCAGAATGAAATATGATTTAGACATCAAAAAATGGAAAACAATTTATGAATCTGCTGTGGTCCACAAAAAACTAATTTGTTTTTCTGCATTAATAACTATGATATAAGAGAACAAAAATATAATAATTAAAGGTCGCCCTGAGCACAAAAGTCATTATAGTCTATGACGTATTGTTTATCTCTTTCATATGCACTGAAGGTAGGTGTGTATTTTGCCTAGCAACCATCACTAATGAGGTTCACAATTAAGAAGGTTGAATCCTCTCCCTTAGTCCTTTACTTCCCCAGAGAGAGAGAACTAGCAACATTATAGGTTCAAGTAAGCATGCTCAGCCCTGTGGTGTTAGGTTTTAGTCTAGGTCCAAATTCAGCCTCTTCTAATGAGCTATTACAATCTTAGCAAAATACAAGTATTTATTTTTGTAAGCTGTAGAAAAAGTATTTGACTTTAAGCAGAAAATATCACAGTTAGAAAAATAAAGACCATTTTATATACTATGAAAAATTTACATAAACTCCATTAGCCAATAGGTGCTTTGTGGAATATTATAATTGATTTGTTTTATTTTAATGTTAAAGACACTGGGCCAAATCTTGTTTGCCTAACTCCCTTGAGTTTGCATCACTCCTTCTACTGTTCAGAGGTGATCAGGATTTGACCCACCATTCTTGTCTACATTAAAAGTCTACATCTAAAAAGCAATTGTAGTAATCAGCTGACTGAAAGAAGGCACTCCTTAAAACAATAGCAATGAGTCAAAACACACTCTGATGCCATAAAGGCTTTCAGTAGTTTCTGATTCTGATTTTTGGCAACACTGAGCACTCAGAAGTCCAGTGGGT
>NC_134718.1:49498796-49501296 GCF_049634645.1 Pelodiscus sinensis
AACCCACCCAGAAGCTCAGATCAGGGAAGAATCTAGAATTTCCAATGCTTATCTGACCTGCTTCAGTCTGTAAAATTGGTCTTGATATCTTATGAGGTCAGAGTCTTTGACACAAGATGCCTGATATTTCCAGTTATATATGTTGATATCAACAGCACTTCTCATTCTATTCTAGTCAGAAGCAGGAAGTGAAGAAATACTCAACAGTGAACTATATTTTTTAGAAAAGTTATGCCAACTCTTTTGGCATATACTAATGGTTCAGCTGAAGTTTAGGACAATGGTTCACATTTCTTATTATATCCAAACCAACCACTTCATCTGTCCCTATAAATAATTTTGCTGTAAAAATTATCTCAGAGATGAAACTTGGCATGCATGGTTGAAGCTTGCAAGTGGTTTTTTAAACCAAATTTCTCTTAAATATGTTTGATCGTAAGTTTCAAGAACACAAGTTAAAAATGGATGTTTTGTGGATAAATGTTTCTGAACTCAAAAGAATTTCTTTTTTAAATGAAACATTTCTGGCCTTTTGTCTAAAATATGGAGTAAGGTTTTTTTGTCATTTAAAAATTAATCCAACTAAGATATTGTGATGAAAAAAGCTGATATTAATGTAAACAGTAAATATAATCATATTTTTTTCAGGTTAATGATTTGATGTTGTGGATCCATAATACACACATGCTTACTACTATAAATATGAATGTGTGTATTACAAATTGTTCTGTTGAGTCGAGCACTTCTTTAAAAAAACACCAAAGAGTTCTTAAATATTTACTTGATAGAACATAGCAACTCTGAGAGAGATTTTAGGCCCAGATCCTCCAATGTATTTAGGCCCCCAAGTCCCATAGGTATAGGCTAAAATTGGGATTAAAGTGATGACTTAGGGAGTTAAGTCCCTAAAAAAAAAAAATGTTTGAGGATCTGGGCCATAAAGCCTACAAAATAAATAATGTGTTTTTCATAAAACACTTTAAATTAGTATTTTTCCAATAAGCTGTACTTGTTTCTATCTAGTTGTCTTGCTCTTGCTGGAATAAATGTATATTTGGGGTATTTTTAAAAACTATGAGCAGATTATTGCACGTTTTAAAGGAACTTACTATTTTAAGGCTCCAAGTCTGCTCATAGAAGTAAATAAAAGTTTTGCCATTAGCTTCAGAGGAATCAGGATTGAGCTGTTAGTTTGAATGTAGTGTTCATAAAAGGTGCTAGATTGATAGCTGTGGAGACTGAAGTCTTCCATCTATCCACAAAACAGGCACAACCTGAGCAGCAGCAGTTTAAGTTTTCCCTCCAGTATACCTCAGCTCTGACCTGGAAGGACCCACCTCCAAGGGTGAGAGGATATTTAAGTCTCCCTGTCTGTTCAGTTCTTGGCTTTTCTGCTGAGACTGTCAAGAAGGGTGGCAAATGCGATGTTGCTGGTTTTGATGATACTGACCTCTCTCCAATGCAAATGTTGCCTAACACCGCCATCTTATTTCATAGATTATGCTTAGCAGATGGTAACTGAAAAGCTAGCGGGGATAGAATGGGCTAGCTATAGGCAACTGGCATATCCAGTCATGATTATAGCATTGTTAAAAATACTATAATAACCACAAATTAAATCAAGCCAGATAAAGCTACAATAAAACATCATGGAAATATATGATCCAATTGTCTTAGTTGCAGGGAATAACACTGGAAGTCTAGCTTTATACTTTAGCTAACCATTACCAGGTATTTGTGTATTGATATCCAAACAATGACTAGTTATTTTTACTCGGTAAACAACAGAATTCAGTGAAGTCAAGTGAATTAACTACATAAGTTAGACTGAAATCCAGTTTCTTTAGCTCTGTAAATTGATGTAGTTCCATTGTTTGCAATAGAAATATGTTGATTTACACCAGATGAGCATCTGGCCCTAAATGTTTAGTCTTACATTTCACTTTCCTTATATTAATAGCTTTAACTAATGCCATACATTGTTGTTTCCTTGTGCCATAGGTTAAATTAAAAGTGCAAAAATAAATGAACTTTTAGAAAGGAGCCACTTACTTTTCCTACCCTGGCATTCTCCTTCATTGAGATACAAAGGGACATATTAAATAAAGATTTTTAAGTGAATCATCAAAATTTCTAAAATCTTTGCTTCTGCAATGAATTTACTGCAAAAATACAATATAATAAAATAGTAAAATAAAGATTTTCACGGGAATATACATTTCCAACTCTTTGTAAGATACAGAAGCCTATATGTCAACAAAAAGTAAAAAAGAAAGGTAGGGTCAGAGCCTGTCTGACCTGGAAACTTCTGTCTGATTTGCATTACCCCTAAATTGATGGGGACAATGAGATAATGATTGGAAATTATACTCACCATTAAAAACAGAGCCAAGCCTCACTGTATTTCACAATATGAAAATTATGTGGCCCTATAGTAGGGAGGGGCTGAATCCCCAGGGCATCTGTTTCCCATCAGTGTCCCACCATGCTTGCAGTCTGG
>NC_134718.1:49506296-49513796 GCF_049634645.1 Pelodiscus sinensis
TGAGGAATGCAATATTTTTTAAATCCAGCTGATGACCAGGGAGCAAACAATAATTACATGATGCTTGGCTTGTTGAGACAATAGACATGTGCAATGTCCTCTTCCCACGTCTCCCTCTGCCTTCAATTTTGTGATCTCACTTAGGTTACGTCTACACTGCAGCGCTATTTTGATATTCTGAAATAGCTATTCTGCATCTTTTGAGCACGTGCCTGTTATTTCGAAATATAATGAGCTCACTATTCTGACGTCCCTGTAAACCTCATTCCAGGAGGAGTAAGGGACATTTCGGAATAGCAATTTATTTCAAAATAAGTGCTGTGGAGGCAGCACCAAATTTCAGAAATAAGCTATTTTGAAATTGACTTGAAATAAGCTACGCAATTTGCATAGCTCAAATTGCATAGCTTATTTCGAGCTACAGGTGCAGTGTAGATGCACCCTCATAGATGTATTTGTCAAGAACCTGAGCTTGAGCATTTCAAAGCCCATATTCTCATTCAGTTCAGTCCTCATTTCAAGAGCGGGTGGATGGTATGATACATAGACCCATGTTTGCAGTCTGTGTATTCTGGATTTATTGTTTGTTTTGCTTTTAGTGCAACTTCTAGGATTTTAAAACACATATGCTTAGCACTGGATAGTTGTTTTCCTTTTACAAGATTCCCAACTTAGAAATGGGCATCTGGGAAGTGGGAAGAAGACAAAGGCAAATTTTTGACATGTTTGCTTGACATATGTATAAGTAGAGTAGTCATCATAAAACTCTTCTGCTTTACATATCTACATGAAATTATTTCAATATTGCAGTATTCCTCTACTAAAGTAATTTTTGTTATTTGGTCAGTTAATGCAAACATTGAACATTTTTAAAGACAATCTTGGTAGGGATGATAAAATAGGGCTATGTCTAGACTACATCCCTCTTTTGAAAGAGGGATGTAAATTAGACAGATTGAAATTGCAAATGAAGCCAGGATTTGAATTTCCCACACTTCATTTGCATAACGGAGGCCACACGTTCTTTTGAAAATGGGTATTTTAAAAGCGAAACCGCTGTCTAGACACAGTTCTTTCGACAAAAAAAAACCCTTTTTCGAAAGATCCTGTACTCCTAAAAAAAAAAAGTTTTTTTCGAAAGAACCATGTCTAGACAGCGGTTTAACTTTCAAAATACCCATTTCAAAAGAACATGCGGCTGCCATTATGCAAATTAAACATGGGAAATTCAAATCCTGGCTTCATTTGAAATTTCGATCTGACTAACTAGTTTAGACATGCCCTGGGTTTTTACTCAGCCAAACTTTCACCTTCAAGATACTAAAGGTTTTTAAGAATAAGGGTTCTTTGTTGATTTATGAGACCAGGTTGGCTCCTAAAATAATGGTTATGTTCTTTTAGTGATCCATAAATAATAGGGAAATCTCACAAAGTTGAAGTAAGCTTGTTTTTCTTTTAAATACTATAAAAAGATCTTTTAAATTAATATTAAAGATCTGACTATAAGTCATGCTATTGTGCCTAAATATACTCTGAATATATTCCATCTACTGTATATTTGAGAGAATTTGTCTGTCAGTGCATCTGTTTGTTCAAGAGTTCTTCCTAAACAGCAAGAGCTAGGACCACCAAATTAAGTATGCAGCTTCTCCTTATCATAACTTAAACCAAGATAAGGGGTTGGTTATGCCAGGAAAATGGGATGTGCCTGGAATGGGATTGCATCTCATAAAACCATACAGAAAAGAGAATTGGAAAGCAAGTGAAAGGGGATGGCTGGAGCACATCTCCCATCTGGGAATGCCTCAACCCCAAGCCTCCCACCAACCCTTTAGCGAAGGTGGGGGCAGTCAAATGCATTTGCACAAGATGCATAAAACCATACAGAAAAGAGACAGACTCAAATGAAAGATGCTGGCTGGGGGCAACTCCCCCGTTGGTGACTGCACTAGGCCCGAGCCTCCCACCCCTCACCTCCAGTGCCTTTTAGGTAGGGTGGTGGGGGCAGGGGGAACCCCCCATTCATATGGGAATGCATAAAACCATACAGAAAAGAGAAAAGCACCAGACTTGCAAAGGGGCTGGCTGGGGCAAACACCCTTCCTCTGGGACTGCTGTAGGTCCCAGCCTCCCACCACCAGGCATCCTTTAGGTAGAGCAGGGGAGGGAGAAGCTGAAGTTGCCTTCCCCCTGATTTGTATGGAAACATTGCTGGCTCTTCCCCCAGGGAAAGTACACAGTTGGCTACACTCCTCACTCTGCTTGGAGAGCGCAGGGGGCAGACAAACCTGGTTCTGTCTCAGCTGTGGGACATGCACCCCACCCCACTGCTCTGCCCACTGAAACTGCAATGGCCATGGAGAGGAGCTTCTCACCTGGCCCAAGCTGCTTCGGTAAGAGAGGGTTAGGGTGGTTCTCTCTCCCCAGGGTATCCTGCATACTAAACCCTCATCCCCAGCTCCACCCTAGAGTAATGAGTTAAATGAAGCATATATGCTTTCATTTTATTTTTAAAAATTACTTGTTAAGGACCTAAGCAACACTAGGTAAATCGTATGTGCTAAATTTGGATGTTCACTACCTAGGTACAGCAGAACTAATTACAAATAAATATAGTGTGTCAATTATACCACCTGTTTGATGCATTTAAATTAGATAATGAGCTTAAAATAACTTTTTGTGTGTGCTAAGTGAACATGCTTTTGCTCAACGTATGGTATCACAGAACTTAGAGATGGAAAAATCTTATCAGGGTTATCCAGTCCACCTTCCTGCCTTAAAGTTACTGGTGTGCCTTGTGAGAAGCATCATCTCATGGACAGCATGTTTCCAAAAAAGCACAGTGCTTCCTAGAACATCGCAGTACACAGGGACAACACACCTCATATGCTAGGGTGTTAACAGCACTCAGTGCAGATGTGTGCATCTCTCCACAGCTGCTGATGCTGCTAGCTAACTAGGAGAAAGGAAGTAGAACCATACCCCATCTACTCTCTACTGTTCCTCACTACATAGCTAGTGGTAAGAAAGTGTGATTACTAGTGTGACTGCAAGAGAAGCAGCTGTGAAATGGTCCTGCAAAAGGGACACAAAAGCAGAGAGTTAGCCACTATCCTCATCTTAGAAAGTAGTAGGAATATTTTTGTGTAGCTCTAAGGGTACATCTACACTGCAACACTCTTTCAAAATAACTAGCGCTATTTTAAAGTACCTTAGTTCATGTCTACACAGCAGGCACTTATTTCGAAATAGAGTCAAAATACTGTCAAGCTGGAGAACTTCTTACTCCAATGCCTGCAACCCTCATTATACAAGGAATAAGGGAAGTTGGAGGAAGAGTGCTCTATTTCAAAATAAGTGTTATCTAGTAGGGCTGTGTCCAGACTCAGGGTTTTTTTCAAAAAAAGTAGCTTTTTTTCGAAAAAACTTCACCTGCGTCTAGACTGCAGCCGCGTTCTTTCGAAATTAAATCGAAAGAATGCGGCTTTTCTTTCGACGGTGGTAAACCTAATTCCACGAGGAAGAACGCCTTCTTTCGAAAGTGCTCTTTCGAAAGAAGGCGTTCTTGAAAGCAAACAGGCTTTTTAGAAAGAGAGCATCCAGACTCACTGGGTGCTTTCTTTCGAAAAAGCGGCTTGCTTTTTCGAAATTCCGCGTGCAGTCTAGATGCTCTCTTTCGAAAGAGGCTCTTTCGAAAGTATCTTTCGAAAGAGTCTCTTTCGAAAGAGGCTTGCAGTCTAGACATAGCCTAGATGCTCGTTATTTCAAAATAACATACACAATTGACACAGCTCAATTTACATAGCTTATTTCAAGTTAAGCCCTGCAGTGTAGATATACCCTAACATCCATAGGAGGAGTAAACACCAAATAAGATCACGAATGGAAAGATATACAACCATAACTACTGATTGCATTATAAGAATATATCTTAATTAGGGAAATACCTTAGAGTACTGAATACTTAAAATGTAATGTTTTGCTGCTTTGATACAGAATTTGTGCTTCTGTATTAGTGAAATTCTTTATCATATTAGCAAAATGTCAACTTACACAACTTAAATATTCTGTCACATTAGTCAAATACCACATTGTGTTTGCAAAAAATGCCATATTTTATTATAGCTACATACATATTAAAATATGGTCATTCCCTGTCATATCACCATTTATGATTTTGTATAATACTAGTTCGCTTTCTTAATTGTTCTCAGATTTGAAGTTGTGTTGTGGTTGCTGGGTCCTCACGCTTGCTTACTTGGGTCTGATTAGCATGACCCTCCAACTGTAAAAATAGTAGTATTTGCAACTGGAATTCTACTTGTTGAGGGCTTACAGGATTTGGCTCCATATTGGTGGAATTAAAATAATTTCCAATGATTTACACATCCTATTGGAATCACTGTAAATCAGTGTCTTCTTCATATACTTGCAAAGTGAAACATTTGCACGAAGGTTGAAAATACTGTGCAATTGGGGTTGAAAAGCTAGATGCTAAGTAGTATATGTGGGTTTAGTTTATGTCAATTTCTATTTGCTAGTTTGTACTGTTTCTTTTAAATAAATTCTTCTAGTCACATTTCTGAATTCAAGTATGTTTTAAAACAGCAGACTACCATTGGTAGGAGATCATAAATGAGGCTGATATCCTGGCATTTGCACGCATGGGTGAGATTCACTTCCCTGCATGAAACCTAACTATTCCATCAGTATATGAATGGGGGAGGGGAGAGGGTTGGGGATATGATATTCTCTTTTCAAATTGGGGCTAGAGCACAGAGATTATAGGACAGCCAGGCATCTCCCATCTATTACTCCAACCTGCAGGTTGCAATAAAGGCACATTCCTACACCATCTGTGTGGGATGTTAGGGTCCCTGGATCCATGTAACTACAGATTCCATAGACCCTCTTCTGTCCTATCTTCTGTGCAAGTCTCTGCAGCTCTGGTATAGAGAAGCCTTCTGTGTTACATAGGAGCAGCAAAGGTTCTGTTATGCAATCACTCCAGTTCCTCAACTGTGGTCCCACCAAGGGACTGAATGTGAAGCCTTGTATAGAAACTCTATAAATTCCAGCCAAGTACACTGGCTGGGCAGTGTCCACAATGTTTGATACAGAACCTATGAGCTCAGGTATTTGGGTGAATGTAGAATAGGCTATGTCTAGACTACAGACTTCTTTCGGAAGAAGCTTTTCGGGACGAGATCTTCTGAAAAAATTTCTTCTGAAGGAGAATGTTCACACTGCCAAAGCGCATCAAAAAATCAATCTGCTTTTTCAAAAGATAGCATCCATTCAGTCTGGATGCTATCTCACATGTAAGCTGTGATTACCATGGGCGGAATGGCCACCAGGGTACCTGTGCTTTTTCCTCTTTCCCCTTCTTGTGAAAGAACTCCCTCTGCCCCATCCACATGTACCTTTTTCTGAAAGAGCTCTTCCAGAAAAAGGCTTCTTCCTCGTAGAAAGAAGTTTACCAGTTTTGGAAAAACCCCTCTGTTCTTTCAATTTTCTTTTGAAAGAATGTGATTGCAGTGTAGATGTAATTGAAATTTTTTCAGAAAAACAACTGTTTTTCTAAAAAAAAAAACCTCTGTAGTGAAGATGTACCCTATCTAAATAGCTGGGAGAGGGGTTCTCCCACCCTCTGTTGCAGATCATGCTGTACTCGAGCATAATAGTTGCAGTAGGCTCCTGGCTGTCCATCTGGCTAATCTTATCTTGATAGATATTTATAGCAGCCTCAGCACCATCATGTTTGAGGCCTAGTAACTACAGAAGATGCTACCTTGTAAGGACCATGGATCAGCAGCTGATTGAGTCCCACTCCACACCCATGATGGCACTTCTGTAACCAAAACCCTGGAGAGTGGGCCTAGAACTCCAACTAGGACACACTGGCAAACCAGCACTTGTATTGAGGCTGCCATCTTGTTTTACAGAATTTGGCTGCTGTGTTTGCAGAAAAGCCTTGGAAACTCACATGAGTATAAATTGATGGAGTGATGCCTGCCTGCATCTGCAGAGCTCCTGGAACAATAGCTCTCAAAGTTGTGAACTATCCCATTCATCTAAGCGGAGTCCAGTGATGCCAATTTAAATGTCAACATTGTTAATTATTTCACTTCTATCAACACAGGTTAATAAAAAAAGGGGGAACAACACAGCTCTGCAATCTCTTTGGAGTGCTGCAAGTGGACAGAACTACCACTTTCCCCTCCAGTCTTGCCCCCTGGTGCCAAAAGGGAGAATGTGTGTGTTTCTTCTTCTTTGGCTCTAATGGGTTTCTTCACTCTGCTGGCTGACTAGAGCCAGAGATTACTGCATCAGTTAGATTCAGGACACATTTTTTCCAGCTTATTTTTTTTTTAAAATGAAGGCTAGAAACACAGTATTTTTGATGGACACAAATTCTGATGTCCTGAGATAACCAGGCAACTGTTCATGTTTGCCAGTGCCTTAATCTGCCCAATGGTGCTGCCAAAATCCTACTAAAAGAGAGTGACATTCAAGGAGCCCAGCAGAGGCAATGTGATCATACTTAGAACATCCGCAATGAGTGGTATCTCAGGTGCATGGAACTTGGCTTCTGGTGGAAGCTTAGTGTGCCATCTTTTACTTTTTCCACTCTTAATTAGACTCCTGGGTGCTTACTATCTTTGGGGACTCCACTCTTCCTTCTTTATACATTAATCTTGCCTGTCAAATCTTCCATATCCAGAAAAGTGAAAGGATTTGGCCCAAGGATAGGGCCTGACTTCTAGTAGTGCTACCGAGCATTTATAACCTTAGCTGGAGTTAGTGGAAGGCATCTATACACGATGTCTCTGATAATCCTGTCCTCAATGCCTTATTTTTCTAGCTACCTTAAAAGTGTGTTATCTGGTAGTAAACAAGAGGTGATCAGAAAACATATTTTTACTAATTTCTCCCTGCATCCCTTCTTTCATACAAAAAATATGACAGAAATGTTCTGCCTAATTTGACAATAGATAAGGCCACTACGTTTGTAATTGATCAAATTATTACATGACTTAAGAGATTTAAGATGTAACTATCCCAAATTTATTTTGCTATTATACTTTAAGACACTTTTAAAATATTTCACATCTGTACTTCAGGCTTTCCACACCCAAAAGGCACATCCATGTTCTGGAAACGAGGACATATGCTATGCCATTTGTGTTAGTGTTCCTTAGCTGCAGTGCTGGGTTTGGTAGATGTAGTTTCAGCAAGACTATAAAAGCCATAATCAAATGTATTCTTTGAGGTATGTAAACAGAATTGTTTGAACGCAATCCAGTAGTTGTCAGCAAGGGTATTATTTTTGTAACAAGGATGATGAGCTGTCCCTTTTTCTGTGTTTAGTGTCACATCACAATGCCATTATTTACTGCCAGGTACTCTTGAATGGAAAGACAATCCCTGTGCACTAGGCCCAGTTAGGCTGTCTGTATGATTGCCTAGAAACAATATCACAGATATGAATGAGCTGGT
>NC_134718.1:49526296-49533796 GCF_049634645.1 Pelodiscus sinensis
AACATTATTTTTCTTTTCTGGTGTTTGTTTTTTATATAATGGATTTAAAAACAAAACAAAACCATGAAGTAGTTTGCTTTGTTTCTTTAGGAAGTATTACTTAAAAGAGCAGCTGACCTTGTTGAAGCCCTATATGGAATGCCACACAACAACCAGGTAGGTCACCAGTACTTTTTTCATATACATGCTTACATATGTAAATCAGTACCTTGTGTTTGCAAAGTTGGCAAAATATCAACACATTCTTTTTGTACACAGTATAGATGTGCCAGCCACCTTGAGGGCAGTCTGATGTGATGCAATGCTCCAAGGGAAATGCTTCATCTTCCCATTTTCTTTGTACAGCTAGTTTTCCTATCAGAAATGACAATTAAGTGTAGGGTGCCAAAAACATAAGTAATCATTAAGACAAGAGAATAACCTTGAACTTGGTCCAAAATATACAGTGGCTAATGGGAAATCCTAAGTAAATCTGCTAAACAGAGCGGATAAAACATAACATATTTTGCAAACTAATGGAAAAACATTGCTGCAGTCTCCAAATAAAGTATATTTTTACAGTTTTCACATGTTACAGCACTAGACCAAATGTTTGTTAACTTCTTCACTGCTTTATATCTGTTATGCTTACAGAAGAAATATACATAACTTCAGTAAGCAGAAGGAAGAAGAAAAAGTTTAATCACAGCCATAGAAACAAATATCAAATCCACGCATCTGCATAATCATACCATAATCTCTGCCATTAATAATAATGTTATTCCAAATCAGGGCATGTTATAGACTATCAGGTAACATAAACAAATACACTCCATGTTAGCAATTAATTCTTTTACTGCTTTGTAGGAAATAATCCTGAAACGAGCAGCTGACATTGCTGAAGCGTTATACAGTGTGCCACGCAATCACAACCAGATTCCTACTCTTGCCAACACTCCAGCTCACACTGGCATGATGGGAGTGAACTCATTTAGCAGCCAGCTAGCAGTTAATGTTTCAGAAACATCACAAGCTAATGACCAAGGTATGTGGGGTTTCAAGAGTTAATCCTTCATATTGATGGCTGTTCTTTGACAATGTCTATTAATAGTGGCTGATGCCATCACTATGCTTTATCTTCCTCCTCTTCCCTTTAGCCCTGTCTTTGATTGTGTAATGTAGCGCAGTCTTTAAATTGCAGATATCACTTAATTCTTCCTTTTTTTGTTTTATCATGAACCATCTGAAATGAAAAGATTTATGCAAAATGCAGAAAGATATGACAGCACATTGTGAACATTAGATATGTATTGTATATATTTATTATAAAGCAAGTATGTCTGGAAGTCCTCCACATTTATTGAATATGTGAACATGGGAACGTAAGGCCTGGGGGCTTGATGGTGCCCCCTGCTTTCCTGGATCTGGTCTCCCAAGACCTAGGGTTCCCTCCCTAGTATTGGAGAGCCTACACTGGTGCCCAAGTGCTCCCTTCCCCCACCAGAGCCTAGGGGGGGCCCAGGCTAGCAGATAATGTGTGCTCCAGTCCTGTCCCACTTCCACTGCAGACCTGGAGCACACAAAATCTGTTAACAAAACTAGGCTCTGGCGTGCAAGGGGAATGTGGGGAGTGTCTTTCTGCTTCTCAGTCGTGGGCCACGTCCAAGAGGGTTTGTTTTTCTTTTTTTGCTTCTCATTTGTGTGCTGCCCCCGACTGATTTTTCTGAGAGTCAGCAGCCCCCAACCCAAAAAAGATTCCCCAGCCTTGATTTACACTGGCATATCTAATTTGCCCACAAGGTATTTTTAGAAGATTTTATAAACGTAAGACAATTTTATACAAATGTAGGTATAGAATATATAAAAATACAATCCTTGTAACTTAATTGTTCTAACATATGTACAGCAAACTGCATTTTAAAATTAGATTTATACTAATGAAAGGAATACAAACAGCTTCTTAGGTATATTCAAAGCCATATTATTTTGCTTACAACATAATTATATATTGATTGCACAGATGAGAATAAATTCAGGCTGATGTTCCATAGTTAGACATCCAGATTGTGCCTTGTCTCGGCTTACAAAAGAAGGTCTTTTAATCCACTTCCACCCTAGAAGTCTTATAAACATTCTCCACTTTGGTTCTGAGTTAGTCGTCACAGAAACAAGCACCTTTATGGAAGTACTAGCTTACTGTTAGCATAAAAATATCAAACATAAAAATGAAGACCCCAAAACAGCCTTTTAAAGTTAAATCACTGCAACAAACAAGTTTTTTCCTGTCAGCTATGGCATTTGAAGGTCTGGAGAGGCTGAAAGTTCATCCCAGTATGTTGGTACAAACCAGGAATCAAGCCTGTTGATAATTGCTACTAAAGACAAATGTGAAGGAAACTGACATGCTCGGATCGAAGAGAGCTTTTGTTGGCTGTCTATGCTAGTAGGAGAGACAACATAGAGTGCTCGCAGATGATTTAAGTAAGGTTGGCATGATAAGGTTATCTTAAACTGCAAGAGTTGATAGGGCAGTAACAGACAACTTAGAGCAAAGCTGTGCAATCAATTAAAACTCTGTAATATATGATGCATGAGGAAACCCCCCAGCCCTCTAACTTTATATTATAAATATTAACATTATTTTTTTGTGGTGGGGGGGTTTCTAACACAGTAGGTTACAGTCGCAACACAAGCAGTGTTTCCCCGCGAGGATATGTTCCGAGCAGTACTCCTCAGCAGTCCAATTACAACACAGTCAGCAATAGCATGAATGGATATGGCAATGCCGGCATGCCCAATCTAGGTGTACCAGGTTCCCCTGGATTTCTTAATGGCTCCTCAGCTAACTCTCCTTATGGCAGTAAGTGTCTATTTTTGGTAACACATCATCATCCTATAGATCCATGTTTATTACAAAATCGGATACTTGTACTGTTTCGATTTTCTATAATGTGAGCTACTGGATAAAAGGAGGGGTGACTCTGGAGGCTGGACGTAAAAATGAAAATAGTAAATTGATCTTTATTTGCCATAATACAATCTCAGAGAAAAAAATCGGACTGCACAATTTGTCACAAAAGTCCAACACAAAAGAGTTTGCCTGTTATCCAGAGAGTGGCCAAGCCAAGGCATTTCATTATTTTTATTTTTATCTATCTATATTTTTTTCAAATATTTTAAGCGGCAAGGCCCTATCACTCTCTTTTTCCATGTTTACCATGAAAAACCTCAAGCTGAGTCCTGATTATTTTTGCTTTATTGCAGTAGTGCCGTCAAGCCCTACCATGGCAGCCTCTTCGGTCACCCTTCCTTCAAACTGTAGCAGTACACACGGCATTTTCTCATTCTCACCTGCCAATGTCATCTCTGCAGTGAAACAAAAGAGCGCCTTTGCTCCAGTTGTCAGGCCCCAAGCCTCTCCTCCACCATCTTGCACCAGTGCAAATGGAAATGGACTTCAAGGTGAGCTGGATCTCTCATTTTTTGTGTGTATTGCAGGCTTTTCAGTGCATACACTAAAACTCTGTCTTTTTGGAGAGTGGTGCCTTTTGACTTTAACTGAAATGAGAAATGACAACATTTTAGTTTTCTGGTTCTGCAATATAAATGCAAGAATATCACACTTAAAACTGTAGCACAAAAATGTGCTAAATTTGAAGCAAATCCTAGTTTGATTTTAATTCTTGCATTAGAGGGATATAGTAGCTGCTTTCCTGGCATTTTCCCTTCAGGTTTCATACATTAAACTTTAAACTAAACACATGTCTCTGAGTGCTCCTTACAGATCATGTATACTCTCCTTGCATTTCCTTATACATTCTCTCCATACATTTTTGATGAATATTTTTAACTGTAGTATTACAGAGTAATATATTCCCCCCATTTAGACACACAACTGTTATTTAAAAATGTCAAAAGAATGAAAACTGGTTGAAAATGTTGCTTAATGGATTGACCTTCCCTGTTATTGCAAACCAGATTAAACCAATTTGCATGTTTTGATGGGCTTTATAGGCCCATTGTTGTCATGTTCAACTAGATACAGTTCTTGGGCCTGTGAGAAAAATGAAATGTTTTAATTAAAACAGGCAACTCTAAGGTTCTGCTTTTTTGTTTGTGTGTATAAATCAGTTGCAGGATTCACTTGGTCACCTGCTGGCATTGGGGCAGAATTATGGTGCAATGCAAATTTATAAGAGGAATAAGAACATCCACAAAGGGATGTTTTCCCTTTTTACGTCATTTCTCAAAGTATGGATGATAAGTAATGCCTGCTTAATTTGAACAGTTCAAAAAGGTTAGTTGCCTAACTGTTTTCCAGGGCCCAATTCTGTGCTGTGCTGAACTGAAACAGCTCACCTCCCACTGAAGTCAGATGGGATTGCAGGCACTGAAACCTCCCAGATATAGACCCACATTTCTCAGCAAAAATTCTGAACTTTATTATTGACACTGCAGTAGTGCTTACAAGATATCATGCACTTTCCAAACACTTTACTGTGTAGAAAGTAAATCTAAAAACTATGCCAGGTAGAACCCATATTTTTGTAAAAGTGCCAACATCCATTTAGCTAGATAAAATAATTTGAAAATGGATATTAAAAATGATCAAAATGTACATAATTACAATAAGAGAGCCTCCCTGCTGAATGCTCACCATAATAAAAAAACTCAGAAGCTAAATTTTGAAAGGCATTTAAGCAACTAAAAATATAGGGAAGCATCTACTGGAATTTCCAAAAGCCCTAAGCAAGTTAGGTGCCTATCTTCCGCTGGCTACCCATCTTTATTTTTAGGCATCTAAATAATTTCTAAACTCTGGCCCCAAGTAACTACGTATGTCTGGCACCAACATATTCTGGTTTCATCAAACCAAAGAGAAAAACAAATTCCAGACGTGAAGGCTAACACCACATGGTGGTGAAATTCACTGTACTCCAGGAAGGCCAATCAAGGCCCATGCACCATTTACATCCTACATAAGTCCTATTTTGAGGATTTAAGCAGAATTTAAGAAGTGCACAGGGGTCGTGTTGTCACTCTGCATTCAATGTGAATGTTATACTCCTACCCCAAGATTTTAAAGATTTTCCGTTTAAATGTCCCCGCTTGATTTCAACAGTTGGTATCCAGCATACAAATTAGGGAGGCACTCACAGTTCAGAATCAAAACCTTGAATTGAAATGTGCCAAAAATGAATGGGAAGCTACTGCAGTGTCTGAATTGTCATATGTGCTTCTCTAATGAAATACCACAAGAGCTTCTGCATGAAGAGTTATTTGGAAGAGTTCTTTTAAAAAAAAAAAACACTTATTGACACTGAGTCAATTTCTGGTGTGTGTTACTAAGTGTTTCTGTTAGTTTCATACACATAACTAGAGATTTCTGGTCAGCAAATTTAATAAAATAAGAAATAGAACAGCTGCCATTTACAAGAATTGAAGTTCTGGAATGACCCAATCTGGAGGAGGTGGGGGTGTGAAAGATGCATAAATAATTATTGATATCTCTGCATCTTTAGGAAAGGTCACAACTATATAGTCAAGAAAACGCTGCTGTTTACCTGACGATCCAGAAGCAGCCATGGGTCTATTAGATTTTGGACCTGAATTATAAAAGGCGCTATGTCCCTTTAGTTAAAGGGGCAGATATCACTGCTTGTCATGTTTGTTTTCCCCTGCATAGCCTCTTGTCTGGATTAAGACTCAACCAGCTAGCTCTCATCCAGTGCTAGGAAACCTGACTGATCATACTGTCCTGGTCCAGGAAAGTCTGAGAGGTAGCGCTAAAGGTCACCAGCATCCCAACGTCATTGTTACACAAATTGTCTCATGGCCTCCCCTTGAGGCCTTGTACACATAATGAACAGAAGAGGTCACAGAATTGAGCCCTGTAATATCCCACACAATACAGCCCTTGGTGCAAATGAGTAATGGCATTGTAGGGCTCGCTGGGGTTTACTGTAATCCTTGCTGTTAAACAAACCAGTTGCTGGCTTTGACTGTATGTGAGAAAATAGTACTCTCCTTAGCAAATCTGAGATTACTTGGTTTAAAGCCATCTTTCTTCTCTTCATATCCATGAGGCTGCCAGATCGTGTTTCAGCCCCCAGCATAACTTAAAGCATCTTTAGGGCTGCTCCAAGCTCCTTTGCCTTTTAATGGTAACTTATATTTGCATTTCACTTTCCCCAGTGCTTACATATATCTTCTGCCAAATTACAGTACATCTTTTTTAGGACCAGATTCTATAAACTCTTGCTTTCAGAGTAAGTTGTTTGTTTAACCTCAAATGGATTATTAGTGTGAGTAAGAAGTACTCATGTAAGTAAGGGTCTAAAAGATTGGATCTCTAAGCCCTGATCCCACAAACTTTTATGTGCATGCTTCATTTTAGGGACATGAGTAACCCTGTCAACTTTATATGACTTCAATGGGACAACTGACATGCATAACATTTAGGGATCTTTGCAAGAGCAGGGCTTTAGACTGAAAGTTCTTTTGTGGCACAATCTTTTTTCCTCCTGTTAAGCACCATTTATGGTACTGAATAATATTTTTAGTGAGAAAGCTATGGCCAGCTGTGGACTCAGAAATGCAAAATTTAAGACTTGATTTTCTAATATATTTTATAGTTTGTAGATGGGGAAAGCTGTTTGACATTGGTACAACATATGATTGCAATGTAGAGCAAAACATATTCAGTATTCTTTTAAAAAGAGTTATTATTTGCCTGGCAATTAAAATTATTATTTACTATTTATATTACTGTAGCACCCAGGAGTGATAGCCATGAACCAGGACTTCACTTTATAAGGTGCTGTAAAAATACACACTAAAATACCCACAAATCATAAGCTCCTTGGGGAAAAGACTTAGGGTTCGTCTAGACTACACTGAAGTTTCAAAAGAGGATATGCAAATTCAGCAGGAATTTGCATATCTTCTTCTGAGCTCATTTTCAAAAGCAGAGCTTTCAAAAGTGAAAGTAGTTGGGACACGGGTTTTTGGCAACCCCCCCTTTTTCGAAAAGCCATGTAAACCTCATTTTTTTAGGAAGAGCAGCTTTTCAAAAAAGGAAGTGCTGAAAAAACCGCGTATTGTCTTTCAAAACTTCAGCGCAGTCTAGACATAGCCTTAGGGTATGTCTAAACTACATCCCTCTGTCGGCAGAGGGATGTAAATTAGATGTATCAAAAGTGCAAATGAAGCCGGTATTTAAATACCCTGTGGTTCATTTGCATAAAGGCGGCCGCCGCTTTTTTCTGAAATGGGGATTTTTGAAAAAAAAAAAAAGGCAGTGTAGATGGGGCATTTTTGACAGAAATGCCCTGCTTTGAAAGATCCTGTACTCCTCAAAAAATGAAAATGCCATGTCTAAACTGCTGGGGTTTTTTCAAAAAGCCTCATTAAAAAAAAAAGCAGCAGCTGCCATTAAGCAAATGAAGCACAGGAAATTCAAATCCCGGCCACATTTGCGATTTCGATCTGTCTAATTTACATCCCATATTGTTGAAAGAG
>NC_134718.1:49538796-49648796 GCF_049634645.1 Pelodiscus sinensis
GCAGTCTGTTTGTGTTTTAGATTAATTAGTCAATGCACTCATTGCTTCATTGTCTCCAAACTGAAAGCTTCACTGAATGGTAGATTTTACTGTTAAAGACCCTACAATAAGATTGTTTTATCTGTACATTTTTTCAGATATTTAACTGTATAAAAATGTTCATTTTACACAATATTTAATTAAAGTATTTCTTGTCTGTGAATTTCACTTTTAGTAATTTTATCTGGTTTGATTATTAAAAAACCTAAGAAAACACAAAACAAATGCAACACTGGAGGTTTCATTTCTAAATATCAGATTAACCGGTTGTGTCTTGGTTAAGATAAGAGTGTCCCATGAAATAAGCTTTTCATTGTTAAAAAGTCACACGACAGTTCTTCTCTGAGGCCTAGTGGTTGAAACAGGAATAAAAGTCATGGGACAAGGATTTGATTCCCTGCTCTGCCAAGAGTGTACTATGTAGCCATGATATCTCCATTTTACGGATAGAGGAGCTGAGGCACAGTGGTAATTGAATAACATGGCAGTCATGCTTACCCACTTACATAGAGTGATTTAAAATTTTCTGATAGAAGCCAAGAGGTAGATTGTGTAACTCAAACAATAAGATACCTCTTTAAAAATCCACACAACTCAAAATCTTCCAATCAAGGATTTACCATTATGCATTCATATATTTGGTTTTGCAAAACTGATGACACTTCCCAAGTTTCTACTAACTAATATTGAACACAGATATTTCAGCCCTCAGACTATGTCTATACTACATGGCTGGGTCTAGACTGGCAAGTTTTTCTGCAAAATCATCTGCTTTTGCGGAAAAACTTGCCAGCTGTCAAAACTGGCCGCTTGAATTTCCGCAAGAACACTGACTTCCTACTGTCTGAAATCAGCGCTTCTTGCGGAAATACTATGCTGCTCCCGTTCGGGCAAAAGTCCCTTTTGCACAAAGCTTTTGCGCAAAAGGACCAGTGTAGACAGCTTAGATTTGTTTTGCACAAAAAAAGCCCCAATCACAAAAATGGCGATTGGGGTTTTTTTGCAGAAAAGCGCGTCTAGATTGGCACGGACGCTTTTCCGCAAAAAATGCTTTTGCGGAAAAGCATCTGTGCCAATCTAGATGCTCTTTTCCACAATTACTTTTAACGGAAAACTTTTCCGTTAAAAGCATTTGCAGAAAATCATGCCAGTCTAGACATAGCCCAAGGTTTTTGCACAAAAACTGGTGGAGCATCCACACCTCCAGCGCAGTTTTGCACCCAAAAAAAATTACAGTAAATAGGACAGAGGGCTTTTGCCAGTAGAGTTATTCCTCTCCCCATGAGGAGTAACTCCTTTTTGCACTACAGCTCTTACACAAAAAAGCATGTGTGGGCGCTCCACAGCGGTTTCTTTTGCAAAAGAAAAAGCACAGGTGCTCTGATGGCCAGTCTGTTAATGGCCATCAGAGCTTTCTTGTGCAACAGCATCCATGCAGTGTGGACACCCTCTTGAGCAAAAGCACATCGCTTTTGCGATGCACTTTTGAGGTGTGGATGCACTTTTTGCACAAAAAGTTTTTGCAGAAGATCTCTTCTGCAAAATCCTTCTTGCGCAAAAACCCTGCAGTATAGACAAAGCCTCAGTGTTTGATGACCAAGGGGATAAACAAAAGGAATTTTTTTTTAAAAGTCCAAAAAAACCACAACTAAAAGATTTTCTCCAGTATGGGTCTGATTCAGCTCCTTGAAACTGATGAGAATTTTTCCAGTAGCTTTGAATCAGACCATTGTAGAATTGAAGTTGAAATTCTCAGGGACTGATGCCCCATGCTATTATGCCAGCTTTCCATCAGCATAAGTCCATTCAGGCCATATATTCTGGAATAACTGGTATGGGGGGCCTGGCTTCACGGCACTACAGCAATACAAACAATAAATAATAACACCAGCCAACATATAAACACAAAAGCATATCCTAAACAAAACAATGGAGTAATACAGGTTTTGTTCTGTCACTATAAAATGCTTATTTCAAAATTCTGAGCTCAGTATTAATAATATCATATAATGTTCACTGTGCCTGTTTTTCTCCTCGTTTACTGTCACCTTCATATATCTGTAGATAAACATGCTGGCTGTATCTAGACTGGCAAGTTTTTCTGCAAAAGTGGCTGCAAAAGCTGCAGAAGCTGTCTACACTGGCTGCTTGAATTTCCGCAAGAACACGGACGAGCTCATGTAAGAAATCAGTGCTTCTTGCGGAAATACTGTGCTGCTCCCGTTCGGGCAAAACTCCTCGGGCAAATGGCAATCGGGGCTTTTTTGTGGAAAAGCGCGTCTAGATTGGCACAGACGCTTTTCCGCAAAAAGTGCTTTTGCGGAAAAGCATCCGTGCCAATCTAGACGCTCTTTTCCGCAAATGCTTTTAACGGAAAACTTTTCCGTTAAAAGCATTTGCGGAAAATCATGCCAGTCTAGATGTAGCCGCTAAGTGTAATGAGATCTACCAGCTTACTGTATTTCTGATTTACACGCAGAAAACTCAGTATATGTAACTTTTTTGTGCAATCTACACTATTTCAGTAGGCATATATTTGTTTTTAACAATACAAGATTGGGGTGTGCACATTTTGGCTTGAAGCTCTATAATCCATATATATAGTGTGATTTAAATCAGTGCCCACAATTGTCATCCTAATTACTTGTGCTCTTGAGCAAAACAGGACATAATTATTGAAATTATAAAAACATTTTCAAATATTTCAGGGAGGTTTTTTCCTCCTGTTTACAATCACTTTGAGTATGAATCAGGTTTAAATCAGATGCATTCCACTTATTCAAAAAATAAGAAGGCTTACAGGGATGAAAGTCTGCCTGATGCCTATTGGCACTATTCCTTTTGGGTTTATTTCAAAGGTTTGAATAATGAGTAGCTAAACGGTTAGCCTAACATTCAATGCAAAGAAAACAAAGAAGAAACAAATTCTGTGCTACGAATTACAAGTGCTAGAACAGTCTACCACCTATGACAAACTAAGTATCTGTAACCTGGAGTGATAAAATGTTAAGTCAGCTTACAATGATGTTAGAAATACAAAGATAAAAATTTCTTAATCAAAACGAAGGAATAGAGTCTCTAAAAATATATGCCAATTATTGCAGAGCAGCCTTTTAAAGTCTTTCAAGCTTTTAAAGATTATTCAAAGCACTTGAAATGGGCTTCAATCTAATGCCTCATTTCATTGCATTAAACAGCCTAGTTAATAAAGAATCAATATATTCAAAGGGCAAGGTTATCTTTTGTCTATAAGGGGTGGTGTCATTCTGAACCTTTTATAGTTCAAATGCTGAAAAAGACCTCATGAAATCCATACTCATCAAGTGGGTCAACTAGAGCAATAAAAAGGCCCCTGAAAGAATGGCTGCCCTCCTTTAAAACAACTGTAAGTCTTATCTACCTCGCATAGTGCTCCCAAATAATCAGTCAGAAAATGTCAATTTCTCATCAAGACAAGAGGCCCCAATGATATTTTTTTCCAGAGAATACATACAATTAAGAGAATGCAGAAAGGCACCATCAGTGATTTGTAGCTTATTATGTCACCAGCAAGCTGCGATCTAGCTCTAAGCAGATAATAAGGGTTGTTGATAACTAAAGTGTCAATATGCCAAAGAACGATTTTTGAATGTAAGCCCTTGTGCTTTTTTACCTCCCCTTGCTGATCAGAGGGCCTGATAACAGTACATCTGCCAACCGACACCACATGTTGTACCTCACAATTAATGCAATGAATAAATAGCACAAAAGAGTTTGGATTCTTTATACTCTTTGAGACAATTCCCTGTTTTACCCTTCAAGGATTTCTTTTATGTTTGAATAAGGTTGCTTTTAATGAAATTTAAACTCATCAGAGGAAATCAAAAACCTCAAATCAGATTACAAATTGATTTTTTGGTCACTTGTCATTATACAATGTTCTGCCATAAGTTTTACGGGGGGGGGGGGGCGGGGGAGGAGGGAGGCGGGAGAAGAGAGACAAGGAACCAGACTCTTGAATCAGAGTATGCAAACAATCTTTAAAATGAATATACTAAGAAAGCATGTAAACACAGTCCCAGAAACAATTAAAAGTTTGAAAAAGTTGGTTTGTGAAAACAATTTTAAAAAAGAAAAGGTACTTTATTGTTTTTACTAATAAAATTCACCAAATAACATATTATTCAAGAATTCAGGCACATACTATAACATGTCAGAATTTATTCCTTTGTATAATGTCTATTTTCTCATTCATATTTTAAGTACTATATTTTGTATAAGAAATTCAATTGATCACATTCCATATCTAAGAGTTAAGTCAAAACAATTGTGTGGCAAATCTAATGCCTCATTACATTCACAGTGTTGCTATTCTGACATGGCCAGCTGAAATACTAAAACAGCACTGCATACCATATCTGGAAGTTGTTTTGACTGATTCCATGAAAATATTTGTTGGATACTTATTCCATGAAAATATTTGCAAATAGTTTCATTATATTATTTTTACTTTTTGTTTATGTGACTTTGAATATTGTAAGGGCATCTTGTAAATCAGTTATAGGATTTACATGGTCACATACTGCTATCTGGGTATGGTGTCTACAAATGTGTAGAAGAATTTCAAATACAAGTTGTGAAATTCAAAATACGCTTTCAAATACGTGAGACTTAGCTGACAATCTTTAAAAAGCAGATTTTCTTGAAACAGTTTAAGAAGTTGGCTGTCTGCATTTCTATGTATTTCTTAGCAAAAAAAACAAAACAACAACTAGACTGACAATTGGATGCCTGGCTAAATTTTGTCAAGGCTAATCATTCAAACAAAATGAAAATAGTCACTATGGCAGATAGAATACATATTCTTGTCAAAATCCTTAATACAAACTTAAAAGTTAAAACACTATTGTATAAGACTAACACAGTTCTGTGAAATACAGTGGGCAATTTTAAACATTGTTCTGTTTCCATGACTAATTGCAGAGGAAAAAAAAACACAAAAGAAAAAAAATGTAAAACACACAAAAAATCTAAATAAAGTAGTATTTTATGCAATCTTGTCTCTTTTATTGGTGTGCTGGGGTAAATATATTGAGGAGATGGGAAGGAAGAATATCAGTTGCTCTTGGGCCTTGCTTGGTTTAGTACAGTGGAGTACAGCATGAAGGGATGCATATCTATGGGGATAGATTTGGTATGTGTGAGTGGGAAGGCAGGGGGGATGGACAAGCTCCTAGTATCTATCCAAAAGCAATTCTCAGATTTTCCTGAAGTGCTCATCTCTGGTCAGGTTCTAAGGTAGGTTTTAATTCCCTCCATTCTTACTTGGAACCACTTTCACAGCTATCTCCATGGCACTGTTGTCCCAAATAACGCTAGCCTGAGAGGCTGAGGAAATAAGCGGTGAGGACTTCTCTATGGTATGTAATACAATCAAGCATCCCAAAACAACTTTCAATCGTATAAAAAGTGGAAAATTGATCAAATTACAAAGGATGAATATAAGCAAACAATGCAATTATGCAGGCGCAAGTTTAGAAAGGCAAAGGCACAAAACGAGCTCAATCTAGCTAAAGACATAAACAGTAACAAGAAGACAATCTACAAATATATTAGAAGCTAGAGGAAGACCAAGTACAGGATAGGCCCATTGTTGATGGTGACAGGACGCCTAACATGGTGAATGCTAGTGGAAATGGTGTAGGTTTAGAAGTTAAAATAAAAAAAGAACAAGTTAAAAAGTACTAAGAAAAGTCACCTGGGCCTAATGAAATGCACTCTGGAGTACTCAAGGGCTGTGTCTAGACTGCATTCCTTTTCCGTTAAAGGGATGCAAATTAGACATATCGCAATTGCAAATGAAGTGGGGATTTAAATCCCACCTGCTTCATTAGCATAAAAATGGCTGCCGCTTTTTTCCAGCTCGGGGCTTTGCCAGAAAAAAGCGCCAGTCTAGAAGCGGATCTTTTGGAAAATAAAGCCTTTTCCGAAAGATCCCTTATCCCTCATATGTCTAATTTGCATCCCTTTTATGGAAAAGGGATGCAGTCTAGACACAGCCAAGGAGCTGATGTAGGAGGCATCTGAGCCTATAGGTATCATCTTTGAAAAGTCATGGAAGACAGGAGAGATTCGAGAAGATTGGAAAAGGGCAAATATAATGCCAATCTATAAAAAGAGAAATAAGAACAACCCAGGAAACTTCAGACCAGTCAGTTTAACTTCCGTGATAGGTAACAGCCAGCATGGACATATAAAGAACAAATTATGTCAAACCAATCCAATAGCTTTCTTTGATAGGATAATAAGTCTTACGGATAAGGGAGAAGTGGTAGATGTAGTATGCCTTGATTTTAGTAAAGCATTTCATATAGTCTTGCATGACTGGCTTATCAATAAACTAGGGAAATACAACCTGGATGGGGCTAATATAAGGTGGGTGCATAACTGGATGATTAACTGTTCTCATAAAGTAGTTATTAAGAGTTCACAATCATGTTGGAAGGACATAACAAGTGGGGTTCCTCAATGGTCTGTTTTGGGACTCGTTCTGTTAAATAGCTTCATCAATGATTTAGATGATGGTGTAGAGTGTACGCTTATTAAGTTTGCAGATGATACCAAACTGGGAGAGGTTGCAAGTACTTTGGAGGATAGGGTCATAATTCAAAATGATACGGACAAACTAAAGAAATGGTCTGATGTAAACAGGATAAAGGTTAATAAGAACAAATGCAAAGTACTCCACTTAGGAAGGAACAATCAGTTTCACATATAGGGTGTGTCTACACTGGCATGAATTTCCGGAACTGCTTAAAACGGAATACTATTTTTCTGGAAAAGCATCTGTGGCCAATGTAGATGCGCTTTTCCGGAAAAGAGCCCCGATCGCCATTTTCGCGATTGGGGCTTTTTTCTGGAAAAGACTACTGGGCTGTCCACACTGGCCCTTTTCCGGAACAGTGTTCCGGAATAAGGACTTATGCCCGAGCGGGAGCAGAATAGTTTTTCCGGAATAGCAGCTGATTTTGTACAGTAGAGCATCGTTGCTTTTCCGGAAATTCAAGGGCCAGTGTAGACAGCTCGCAGCTTATTCTGGAAAAGCGGCTGATTTTCTGGAATAAGTGGCCCAGTGTAGACACAGCCATACAGAATGGAAAGTGACGCTCTAGGAAGGAATACTGCTGAAAGGGATCTAGGAATCATAGTGGACCACAAGCTAAATATGACTCAACCATGTGACACTGTTGCAAAAAAAGCAAACATGATTCTGGGATGCATTAACAGGAGTGTTGTGAGCAAGACATGAGAAGTCATTCTTCTGCTTTACTTTGCGCTGATTATGCCTCAGCTGGACTATTGTGTCCATTTCTGGGTGCCACAATTCAAGAAACATGTGGAGAAACTGGAGAAGGTCAAGAGAAGAGCAACAAAAATGATTAAAGGTCTAGAAAACATGACCTATAACGGAAGACTGAAATAACTGGGTTTGTTTAGTTTAGAAAAGAGAAGATTGAGGGGGGAACATGATAGCAGTTTTCAGGTATCTAAGAGGGGGTCAAAGGGAAGAAGGGGTGAAATTGTTAGGACAAGAAGCAATGGGCTAAACTTGCAGCCTGGGAGATTTAGGTTGTACATTAGGAAAAACTTCCAAACTGTCAGGGTGGTTTAAAACTGGAATAAATTACCTTGGGAGATTGTGGAATCTCTATCACTGGAGATATTTAAGAGCCGGTTGGATAGACATCTGTCAGGGATGATCTAGATGGTGCTTGGTTCTGCTGTGAGGGCAGGGGACTGGACTTGATGATCTCTCAAGGTCCCTTCCAGTTCTAGTGTTCTATGATTCAATGATCCTTTCTAATTGCTTGTCTCTGGCCTTTGCTGTTACTATCTTGAGATAGAAAAAAAGCAATTGCTGCAGTGCTTGCTTTGTAGGCACTGCAGTATTATTTTTAAAAAGTCCACATAATAAGAATAGTATTTGAATAAAAATACTTTTTTTCAAGTGTGCCATTTTACAAGCTCACTCTAACAGCACAACCTGGCCACTCGCTGTCATCCACAACTGTTTGCCATAAAATGAATGCACTATTCATATGAAGTGTTCATGCTAATTTCCTTCTAAGAGATATAAATAACAAACAAAAGGAGAACAATGTCCCCTACAGATCATGGAAAAGTTTCATAAAATGTATATTAATTAGTCCAGAAAAAATAAAATATTGATCGATGCCATTTCCATACTAATCTATTAGCAAATGAATGAGAGAATCAATATTTTAAAGTATGGATTTACACCAAATAAAACAAAAGTACAGAGGATACACATAGGCTATGTCTACACTGGCGTGATCTTGCGCAAAAACTTTTGCGGAAGAGTTCTTCTGCAAAATCTCTTCCAGAAGAGAACGTCTACACTGGCATGTGCTTGTGTGCAAGAGATGTGCTTTTGCGCAAGAGCATCCATGCCAGTGTAGATGCTCTCTTGCGCAAGAAAGCTCTGATGACCATTTTAACCATAGGGCTTACTTGAGCAAGAAATTCATGTTGCCTGTCCACACTGGCCTCTTACGCAAGAACAGTTGCGCAAAAGGGCTTATTCCTGAGTGGGAGCATCAGAGTTCTGGCTCAAGAAGCACTGCTTTCATACATTAGAACATCAGTTTACTTGCGCAAGAACATGCGGCCAGTGTAGACAGGCAACAAGTTTTTGCGCAAGAGTGGCCACTTGTGCACAAGATCGCGCCAGTGTAGACACAGCCATACTGTGTCACTTATGTGAAATGTTTACCTTCCCCATCAACTTCTTTCTCTGAACATTGAAAGAATCCAGTAATCAAAACTGATAATATCAAAATATAATGATCAGGATATCCCCAAACCAACTAAATTCTCCTCTCTTAACCCACCCCCTCAGAAATGAGTTGCATGTGATTAATAGACTTGGGTTCTGTATGATCAAGGGAAGACTAATTCCAGAGTTTAGAACCATCTACTATAATCACTGCTTCAAACCCTCATATGAACAAATCCAATTGATTTCAACAGATAGATTAACAGTATGAAGAGAGCAATGATTGCTAAAACACTCAAGGCCAAAACTATAAAAAAGTAAATGAAGACAGAACTTCTAATTACATCTGAAACAAACGGGAAGTCATTGCTATCTCTGTGTTCTGTATGTGAAAAATTTCTAAACATAAACTAAGCTGAAGGAGACAAAGTGAGGGATAATAGAACCAATATCTGCATCTGAAAGGAAATGTTGCCATATCTGAGCCAAGGAAAGATGGGAAAAGGTTCATTGGCTACCGTTGCTGCCTAGAGCTCTGGATACAGGAAGATCTTCCCATAAGTGTCATCTTAGTAACAAAAGATAGAACACCAGTTTAGCTGAACAAACAGATATGTCCTCCACTATTTCCTCTGATTATTTCCAGCAACCCACCAACATCACCACAGGCAGATCCACAACTAGCTGGCTCTTGATCAAACCTTATTCTCAACCAAACTCCGGGAAAGATGGATAATGACCACAACCAACTGATGAAATGGTGACTAAGGTGAGTGTCACCAGAAATCAATGACCATGCCAACCCATTTCCACAGTATCTCCTCATCTCTCTCACATACACACTGCCCCGGGGAAAGGGACAACATGGAACTCTGCATGAGCCCACATGAGAAATCCCATCACCTAGTACTCATCTTTGACAAAGTAACAGACAATCAGTTTATTAGAAGACGTTGAAAGTGAAAGAAATTTGAAGATGAAAATGCAAATTAGTTGGCAGTAGAGAGACACCGGATGCCACAAACATATGTGAAGATAATCAGCTCCCAACCAAGAAAGCAGGAAACTACAAAGCAAGGGCAGCTCGTGCAGGACCAGGAAGGCAGCTGGAACAAAGTGCTGAAAAAACGGCAGCATGGCTCTGTGGGGCCATCTCATGCCCAGAGTACATGCCCAGAGTACAACAAACAAATGAAACTCTAAAAACAATTTTTCCTGTTCTTTCTAAAGACAACAAAGAATAAGTTATCAAGTACTCTGTGTTCCATAGAACTTCATGTAAACTAGAGCACCCTGAGAAAAGAGGGCAGTATTTACTGGTGTAGCTGTGGCTGGGTGGAGGTGTGGGGTGGGGACAGTGAATGGAAAAATAATCTGTGAAATTACCATTGTGAAAAATGAAAAAATTATATGTTACAAACTTTTTTTAAAATGAAGATACCAGCTGGTTAGACTAGTTTCATTTTTATCAAGAGGGCTTGTAGTTTTCCAGTTCATGGAGATACTGCATACAGCTCCAACGACAAATGGCCTGGTAGCACTTTATAGACTAACAAAACATTTAGATGGTATCATGAGCTTTCATGGGCACAGCCCACTTCTTCAGATGACTGGAGTTCAGATGAGTTCTACTTGTTTTGTTAGTCTATAAAGTGCTACCAGACCATTTGTTGTTTTTTATGTTTATCCTGTACGGGCTAACTCGGCTTCCCCCGAAGCTTCCGATACAAAGAATGACGCAGTTAAACACATTTATTAAATCAATGTTTAAAGATGTGTTAAAATGTATCAAAATGAGAAGTTGCTAGTGCCACAGAGGCTAAGGAGATAGTGCTTTATGCTGTCACTAAATTTCTGAATTTGGATATTTTCCAAGTACACAGTGATATCTTATGTTGAGTCTGTCCATTCTGAGCTATAATCAAATAGTGATTCAGTACTAATAATATCAGATCTCACACAAATGCTAAATTCACTAAAGATGACTTATACAACAGGAAGGAAATGTTATACTATAGCTTTCAGGAATTTCTACCTTTGTTGTAGCCTCTTGTGATTTCCACCATTCTCTTAAGGCAAAAATCCATAAAAATAGCTTAGAGAATAACAAGCAACTGAATGCCGATGTGAGAGCAAAGTGGGAGGAGAGTCAAAAGGGGGAAGTGGAATTTATAAAATAAAGGTGATTTTCGTTTAATGGAAATATACCATATGTGGAACTAATTGAGCACAACTCTCACATTCACATTTATATATTTGCATTAGTAAACTTGGATTTAATACTTCGTTATATGAAACAGTTCTGAAATTCCATTTTAGACAGTATATCCTATTTAAAGAGCATTGTCCACTTTACTTCTATTATGGCAGTGCATAGAGACCCCCCAGAAGATTACTGCTCCATTGTGGTAGCCTCTATACCAGGGGTGGGCAAAAGGGCCTCCGCAGGCTGGATCCGGCCCACCAAAAAGGAGGATCCGGCCTGTGGAGGCCCTGCTGCTCTCCTGCCCCCAGGCCAATTAGGACATGGAAGCGGGGGAGCACCCAAAGCCTCCTTCCATCCTGCCAGGAGCAGTGTCTCGCGCTGCTTGCAGGGCGGGACGGGGAGAGGAAAGCAAAGGAGGCTTTGCACGCTCCTTTCCTTTCCTGTTTAGACCTCACCCCTTCTAGGGTGGCCCGGGGCTACTTCAAAAATTTTTGAAGTGGCCCCCAGGCAAAAATTATTGCCCACCCGTGCTCTTTGTACACACTTAGTAAAAGTCAGTCCCTGACCCAAAGAATCTAAAAGCTGAATAGAAAAGACAGAAAAAGATTGAGAGAAATGGTATTAGTATCCCTATTTTCAGATAGGGGAACTGAGGGACAGGATAGTTTAGGTGACTTACCTAAGGTAACAAAGGATGTCTGTGACAGAGCCAGAAAGTGAGCCCAGATCTTCTGAGTTCTTGTTCGTTGCTTTACTAGCCAGTCCTTTCTTCCTTTCATCTTTACTAAACAATTCTAGTTCAGTGCTCTGTAAGAAATACCATATTATACCAAGCAGAATTAGTTTTCAATTTCAAATTTCTAATTCCATTGCTTGTTTACACCAGGGATTGAGGACATGCACTAAAGTACTACGAATAGACAGAGCCACACATCACTCTGCACAGACACTTGCTGGACAGTCGTAAGTGACATTAACTGAGTTATGAAGGTGCTCAATCCAGCTTTTCTTGGACAAGGTGAATTATAACAGCACAAGAAGTGTGGATAGAAAGGTTGCATAAGCAAAAAATAAAAAATGAAGTCCTTCATAAAGATTTAATTCCTTCTCTTGCCTAGGTTCAGATTTCATATACCATATGGCCACCCCATGCCTAATATCTTGTGT
This sequence comes from Pelodiscus sinensis, assembly GCF_049634645.1. Taxonomy (NCBI): domain Eukaryota; kingdom Metazoa; phylum Chordata; order Testudines; family Trionychidae; genus Pelodiscus; species Pelodiscus sinensis. The sequence continues at coordinate 49,550,985 of NC_134718.1, forward strand.
ACTTTTTCATATGCAGTCGTGACAGGTTGGGTGCCTGTGGAGAGATGTACAAATAGGGTATAGTCGAATGGAAGTTGGGTGGAGTGGTTTTTGTGGGGAGGGGAAGATGGTTATAAAACCAGAGTAGCAAGAGGAGTGATATGAGCTCGACCAAATGCTAGAGAAGGATGAAAAGAAAATTTTCGAAATCCAACCATAATCCTAAATATATGCATTATTTAAACAGCAATGTAGAATAGTGGATTAAAGTCACATCGGTCTAACTGGGCTCAAATCCTAAGTGAAAATGAATGTGGTGGTCTCCACTTAATCTGTAGGGGATAGAGGTCCACATCAGAGAACCATGACACTTCTAATCACAGGTATAATTATTGACCACACTATTAGAGGTTACCATCCATTTAAAATAATTTAACAGGCATAATTAAAAAAGAAAAACAGGAACAGAGGTACTGCTGAAAAAATTATTTAGGGCAAAACTTAGTTTCATCACAGCCAAAAACTCAGTCCTGAATTCCTGCTTGCAGAACTCACACTGATGGCACATATGTGTAAGCAGCGGAAGATCAAGGTCATAAAACAACACCATAGCTGAGTTTGCAACCGGACTGTGTGGGAAGCAGGGTTAGGAGAAAAAGGGAGACAAATGAGACTAGATTTTCATGCCATAGAAAATTGTATAGTGATTGGAGATTTTTCATAGGATCTCCAGAAGGTCATGTCTTGATGTTCCCGGTAGCATGCCAGGAGTGTGATGGCTGAGCCAAGTGCTATAGGCACATCAGCTGTTAAAGCTCTAGCGGCCCTAATGCAGTGGTGAGAAACCTGTGGCCCATCGGGGTTCTATGTGAAGCCCACGAGACATTTTGTTTACTGTTGCCAACACGCAGGTTTCCCAGATTCTGCTGGTTTCCATTTGCATATTCCTCCCCACCCCACTGATATTACTGAAGTGACATGCATATAAAGCAAGAGCAAGTGAAGTGAGGTGTATGCTGTTTGCAGGCAACTGAGATGAAGGGGCCACTCATGCAGCCCAATTATTAGCCTAGGTGGCCCATTACTGCCCTAATGTGATGCATCACAATACACTCACCCACCATCTTACTTTTAACCCAGTGTTCCACCAGGCCTCTGTGCCCCACTTCTCTAAGCTACCTTACTAAGTGTCACAGGATCCTTTTCTGCAGATAACCTACCACATCACACTCCCCAGCAAGATAAGAAAATGAACAACAGAGTCCTCCCCAGCAGACTGACCATCCTGCCTCCTGCTGACCCATCATTGCTCAGCCAGTTCATCACAATACGCAGCACACTCTGCTTGCTGAAGAAACAGAATGAGATTGTCTTCATTGGGGGAGATAAATGGAGGGAACCTACTATTGAATTCTACAGAAGCTGAACTAGACCAACAATACCACAATCCTCTTTATAAGATAGACAAATTTTCTTTTAAAAAAAAGAACAGCTTAAACCTGGGTGGAGTGAGACATAAAAGATTCTGTGATTTTACCTTTTCTTACAGGAGGGTATGCTGCTGAGAGACTGAAGACCTGTTCAACATCTATATTTCTCATTAAACTCTGTTTCCTTTTTGGTCCACAATGGCATGTCTGCATGACTTAGGGACCGTCTACTTGTTCAAGTGATATTACCACATTATTTCCCAAATCAGTCTGAGCTCCCAAAAAGCTGTCATTGCAATTTGAATGTTATTACACAGAATGTTTCTTGTTCGGTTTATGTTACAACTGAGTGAAAATCAAGGCTACCACAGTAGGTCAGCAAACCCAAGAATATGATAGACAGATGAGAATTACTCTCAGTATCTCCTCCTTCCACCACTTGTATTCAGCATGAAGGACTAGTACCAGGAGATGGGAATAAAAGAAGACTGAGTCAGACAAGAGTTTTAATTAAATAGTAGTACTACTGTAAACATGCTTGTATTTGTCAGTTTGTATTCTGTTCTTTTGTAATACACAGAAGGGAGATTACAGATACGACAGACAACATCTTATCAAATGCTTTACAACATTTTAATGCTATTTTTGTTTCTGCTAACCTGTACATTTGTGGTTTTCAGTAGATGTCATGTGTAGTCAATATGGATGGGAAAACCTTAAAAGGCTGTAAGTTCTGTAGTATCCTGGAACCTTTTAAAAAGTTCTGTTTATCAAAACATAAAAAGAAATGAACATTGTTTTTCATGGGGAAATCACTCATAAGGCTTTTAGTTTTCAGTTTTAAACCAATATTTACTGGGAAAAGTCTGCTGATATAAAGTTGCAGGCTCACCACTTAATGTAGGTTTAGGCTGAGCCCTCCTTTTTCAGCTGTTATACTACTCCTGATCTGCACTTCCTCTAATGGTAACCTTTCTAATACTCCTAATCAATTCCCCACTGAGGAGGGAACTAGCCTGACACTGAAAAAACACAGGTTCATAGCAGGACTTTAAAAGACAAATAATGCCCAGAAAACACTCAATGGTATGGCAAACATGTCAAAAAAGCCTGGCTTCAGTAACTGGCAGATGTCAAAACATAGAAATTATAATTACTCTAAAAATAATAAACATGTATGAGTGCTATCCTGTAAACAGATCGTTTTACATTTTGTATTGTGAAAAAATATGGATAATTAAAAACATGTTCATACCCACTGATCCTTTGCCTAAATGGTTCCTTGAAAGGTCTGGTTTTGGTCTTGCCTATACCTGTGACTGACATCAATGGAGTTACACGGGCAGACTGGTCCAATCATTCCACCTCAAGACAGAGAATAGAGGTCCTGATGGGATCTTCCTCTCTTCTCCTCACAGATATCCTCCAGGATTTTTCTGGTAGCATTTTCACCACAGAATTAGCTGTAGGTCTGTCCCCGAAGTTTGGGTTATCTTGTGAGGTCTACAGAAGGGCGGGGTCAGCAGTGAGAAAGCCCTTTGCCTCTACAATATCTAACACCGCTGATAATGTGGAGACATGTTCTCTCCCGATGGTAACTGTGCATGAGCTACCTCTTTGTGTGAGCTGGAAGTTATTCCAGAATTGGGAACTGCCCAGCAAAGATAATGCATCCTATGGAGGTGTGGTCACTGATTACCTTTTCAATGTCCTCTTGTGGACAGAGGTCAATTTATCGCACCATGCCTCTGTCCCTGTCATCTCTTCAGGGACCCTTTAAATATTCATATTATACAAAGTAATCCATAGAGTTCTCAGAAGGGATCCCATTTATTTACTCCCTAGGTGCACACTGGCCCTCCAAGCTCCAAACCCCAGATAGCTCATGGACTGCTGGACAGAGACAAACACAAAATCTTTCAGAACAAAATACAAACTCGTGTAGTCTTCAACCAAGCTTCAGCTGGCCACAGAGTCCCTGAGGGTCTAACTGTCAGTCTCTTCCCTGGGCCTGGTGTCTCCCAGGTCTTCTTGCCTAAAGATCTTCCTTTTGCTTTTTGCACTTTTCCCATGCAGATTTTGTGCCCTACAGAAGTGTTCTTGCTCCCCACAGCTCCAGTTCCAGTTTCCTGAGCTTCACATTTTCTCTTTTTACTCTGGTATTACCTGATTCAATGCAGGTGTGGTTTGTCCTATAGTCAGTGTTTGCTTAGCCACAGGGCTCTCCAGCCTCTTGGGGCAAGTCCCCTGGTTATACTTTACAATCTTCCCCATCACAGGGCAAATCTTTCATTCTTTATTTAAAATTCATCTATGCTTTTTACTTTGTGATGGTGAGGTTTGAGCTCTAACCAGTCTCAAGCTCAGTAGCCACAGTGAGCAGGCCATCTCTTTCTTCTACAGTGACCTAATGCTCCTCAGTTGCTTGTCCCCTGCTCTCAAGGCCAGGTGCCTGGTTGTCCATTTCTTCTGGTATTTCTCCTTCTGTTGAATGTTAATTGACTCATCAGCTGTAGGAGGCACTCCCATAATGGCAGAATCAGTGCTCGTGCTCCTGCATGTGTTGATGTTGTCCTGCCCTGCATACAGAATTCCCATGACCTGGTCAGACCTTTCCCAGGCTAGTTTTCTCTTCAAAGCTGTGGCCTTTTTTGGCACCCCTAGATCCATCTGTTCACCAGCACTAGAAACAACTCTGACCATTACTACTCAGCTTATTCTTTTTGCCTGTGGCCCTAAGGACTGACCTATTTCTGAGCTGACACAAGCAATGATTCCTTGTTTTAATTCTCTCTCCCATAAGAAAGGTTCATCCCATAGGCCCGGAGTTTCAGGAAACCATTAGTCCCTTCCCAAGCCAATACCAGCATTATTCTCTTCCAGACTTCTAGTGGACAGCTTCCTGCTCTCCACAGGTCTTTCTCTACCCTGAAAAAGTAGCTCATATTCCACTTCTTTCTGTCCCCACTAGGCCTAGCTTCTACCCAACAGTTCTAATGAAGCCTGCTCTACAAGCCCTAGAATTCTACTTATCTGAAGGCATGCTAGATAACAGGTAAGAGCCAGGACATGAAACTTCTTACAAAGACAGGTTACTCTGTAACACAGGCTAATGTATTGCCAATATTTTTCTTATGGAAAAAAATTCAGTATTTCCTAAAACCCATAGTTGGACACCCCAGTCTAGCCCATCTTTTATGCTTTATGGCTGAGTGACAACACGCCAAGAGTCTGATAATATCCCAGCAAAATATAGTCTTATTTCTCCTAATGGCTCAAAATTTCATAAGCATGGCAAGTTAGCATACACTACTAAATTCTGCTCTCAGTTATACTGCTGTAAATCATGTGTAACTCAGGGAAGAACAACATTATTGAATGCAAAATTTGGCCAGAACCATTCATTAGAGATTGCAATGCTTAACTGTAACAAAAGACTGTCACTTCAATAAGGCTTTTTAATTTTTTTAAATAATTTAACTAATCAATCAATGTATATTTATGAACAATGCATGATCTGTGCTGCTCTAAAATATTAGGAAAATATCAATGCTGAATACGTGTATGTGTTGGGGAAGGGTGGTAATTTTAGGATGGTTTTATCTAACAAGAATCAATATTTAAGATTATGTAATGTTCATACCAATTTGCCGCAGCTGCCAAACCAAGGACAAGGACTGAGTAATTTATAATGTAAGGACTCTACTTTCTGAGTGGAAAATAAAGATTTAAGCTCTTTATCCTGTGCTGAACTTTTCTCCTACATTCTTAATGGTAGCTGACAAATAAACCATCTATTTTGGTTTGTGTGAGCTGCTTGTACTTTGAACATTTCCTATACTAAGTTCAAATATAAGACACAACAGAAAGAACAATTTTAGATGCTATGACAAACATTTGGGCATTCACAACTGAGCTTCTTCTAGGTCAAATTAACATTGTTTCTGTCAGCAATTTCAATTTTTGTTTTCCCTTAATAAAAATCTTGTCTTACATTCTTCTACCATCTTGATCAAAAGAGAAAGCCTTTTTATTGTCAGACTCTAATGGCTATGCTGTCCCATATTTTTAATGTGAAGATTAAATATTTATAAATTTGAAGTCAATAATACCTCCTAACTAGTATCTACAAAAGCTACACATTATGTAGCCAATGTTCACTTAAATGGAACCAAAGGTCAAAAGCTCAAATAATGAAAGTACAACAGTGGTTAGAGAGTATATCTGTTGTCATTCTTATTAGGACAATATTGTTTCACTGGGGTATGTTTATATTTGGAAGTAAAATTCCACTGGTCTAAACTTTTCTTTTGTTGCTTTGAATTTGGATCCTGCAGTGATGGATGGGTTAAATAGATGAATGCTTCACAAAGCCACAAGTATGCTGAAGCTACTTCCCCTTGACAATACAATATAATTTCCTAGGAAAAGATATTTATTAGTACAACAATTGTTGGCCCTAATTCTGGCTTCCTGTACTTTGGTTATACCTTAGTTTAACTCCAGTGACTTGACTTTGCAGATTTACACTACACATTTACACAGAATAAGTGAGATCATAATTTGGCCCATTCTCTAAAGACAATAGTACAATTTTAAAATGAATTAAATATGAGTAATTTCTGTAGTTCACCTTTGACTCAGACCCAGTGAAAAGGCAGACAATATAATAATTTTGTTTAAACAGGACACAACTTTATTGATAGAACTCTACTAAAACTATCTGGCAAAGGTAGTCCAGCATAGGTCCACCCTACTTTAATTAGCCACCAGTAAGGATGTTAAATTGCAGTTAATTTACCAGTTGAGTAGTCGATGGAGTTTCCATCCATTACTCGACTAGTCGATAGGCACTTCTGCTTTCCTCCTGTGAAATGTACAGAGCCCCAGCGGGGCTGCATGTGGTGTGCCTGCCTTGAAATGTACAAGAGTCCCTAGCGGAGGCTCTTGTGCATTTCAAAGTGCCAGCACAGCATGGAGCCTGGGGTCAATGGGAGAATCTGAGTCCCCCACTAACCCTGGGCTCCATGCTGTGCTGCCAATTTGAAAAGCTGCACATTTCAGCGGAATCCAGCATTTCAGTGGAACCTGATCCCGGGCTCACCTGCGAGGCACTGCCCCTTTGAATGCTGCCTTGCTGTCCTTTGAAGTACCCCCTTTTCTCTCCCCTTTGCTGACTATCTGATAGAGGCAGCAAGGGGGGTGGGGGAAGCGACTAGTTGACTGGTCGACTGACTATCTGATAAGCATTTCTTTAACATCCTTAACCACCAGGTCAACCCGGGTGCAGGGGGGAGATGGTCAATAATCTTCACATATTGTCCCATCTACAGGAGATGTCCTACCGATTCCTGATCCTCTGCTGAGATTATCCAGGGTCTGAGATTATCCAGGGTCCAGATTATCCTTTGAACCGAGTTGGACCCAGACACAGTTACAACAAATCAATATTAATACAAACCTCCAGGGTGATGAGACGAGATAGAGGAATAAAACCGTGAACTCAGACTAACTGGAATAAAATTCCTCCAGTGCTCCTGTAAAGCTTAATGTCCCCAGTGTAGCAAGAGACCTAATCCAAAAGAGGTAAGGGAGAGGTCATAGGACAACAAATGGCATCCACAAGAAGGAAGGGGGCTTGTCTGCCCTACATTAGCCATGACGTTGATAAAGTACTCTCCACGACTCAGACCAAGCTCACTACCCCACTATTTTAAGCTCTCCCAGCATAAGCAGAGGTGATGCTCTGGGAAAAGGGAACTCCTTCAAAGAACTTGCTAGCACTACACTGCTAGAGAAAGGTGGGGAGGCTACCAGTGGGAGAAGTGGTAGAGATAAACATTCAGTTTTCAGAATTGAGAGAGGTAACTAGTGGTGACCCGGGGGGGGGGGGGGGGATGACTGTACTGGGACCAATCCTTATACAATATATTCATAAATGATTTGGAGAAAGAGGTAAACAGTGTAGTGGTAAAATTTGCAGATGATACAAAATTGCTCAAGGTAGTTAAGTCTGCAGCAGATTGCAAAGAGCAACTTGCAAAGAGCTTCAAAATTTTTTTAAACAACTAGCATTATCATCCAAAGCCCAATATTTGGTGGTGATGGGGGACTTCAACTATCCAGATATATGTTGGGAAAAGAAAACAGTGGGGCACAGACTATCCAATAAGTTCTTGGACTGCACTGGAGACAACTTTTTATTTCAGAAGGTTGAAAAAGCTACCAGGGGGAAGCTGTTCTAGATTGATCCTAACAAATAGGGAGGAACTGGTTGACAAGTTGAAAGTGGAAGGCAGCTTGGGTGAAAGTGATCATGAAATCAGAGAGTTCACAATTCTAAAGAAAGGTAGAAGGGAGAACAGCAAAATAGTGACAATGGATTTCAGGAAGGCGGATTGTGGTAAGCTCAGAGAGCTGATAGGTAAGGTCCCATGGATCAAGACTGAGGGGAAAAACAATTGAGGAGAGTTGACAGTTTTTCAAAGGGACATTATTAAGGACCCAAAAGCAAGCTATTCCGCTGCATCGGAAAGATAGAAAATATGGCAAAAGACCACCTTGGCTTAACCACGAGATCTTGCATGATCTAAAAATAAAAAAGGAGTCATATGAAAAATGGAAAGTAGGACAAATTACAAAGGATGAATATAGGCAAATAACACAGGAATGCAGGGGCAATATTAGAAAGGCAAAGGCAAAATGAGCTCAAACTAGCTACGGGAATAAAGAGAAACAGGAAGACCAAGGACAGGGTAGGCCCACTGGTCAGTGAGGAGGGAGAAACAGTAACAGGAAACTTGGAAATGGCAAAGATGTTTAATGACTTCTTTGTTTCAGTCTTCACCAAGAAATCTGAAGGAATGCCTAACATAGTGAATGCTAGTGGGAAGGGGGTAGATTTAGAAGATAAAATTAAAAAAGAACAAGTTAAAAATCACCTAAACAAGTTAGATGGCTGAAAGTCACCAGGGCCTGATGAAATGCATTCTAGAATACTCAAACAGCTGATAGAGGAGGTATCTGAGGCTCTAGCTATCATCTTTGGAAAATCATGGGAGACAGGAGAGATTCCAGAAGACTGGAAAAGGGCAAATATAGTGCCCATTTATAAAAAGGGAAATAAGAACAACCCAGGAAACTACAGACCAGTTAGTTTAACTTCTGTGCCAGGGAAGATAATGGAGCAAATAATTAAGGAAATCATCTGTAAACACTTGGAAGGTGGCACCGTGATAGGGAACAGCCAGCACGGATTTGTAAAGAACAAATCATGTCAAACCAATCTGATAGCTTGCTTTGATAGGATAACGAGGCTTTTGGATAAGGGAGAAGCGGTGGATGTGGTTTACCTAGATTTTAGTAAGGCATTTGATACAGTCTCGCATGATCTTCTTATCAATAAACTGGAGAATACAACTTAGATGGGGCTACTATAAGGTGGGTGCATACCTGGCTGGATAACAGTACTCAGAGAATAGTTATTAATGGTTCGCAATCATGCTGGAAAGGTATAACAAGTGGGGTTTCACAGGGGTCTGTTTTGGGACCGGCTCTGTTCAATATCTTCATCAACGATTTAGATATTGGCATAGAAAGTACGCTTATTAAGTTTGCAGATGATACCAAGCTGGGAAGGTTGCGACTGCTCTGGAGGATACGGTCATAATTCAAAATGATCTGGACAAACTGGAGAAATGGTCTGAAGTAAACAGGATGAAGTTTAATAAAGACAAATGCAAAGTGCTCCACTTAGGAAGGAACAATCAGTTTCACACATACAGAATGGGAAGCGACTGTCTAGGAAGGAGTACAGCAGAAAGGGATCTCAGGGTTATAGTGGACCACAAGCTGAGTATGAGTCAGCAGTGTGATGCAGTGGCAAAAAAAGCAAACATGATTCTGGGATGCATTAACAGGTGTGTTGTGAGCAAGACATGAGAAGTCATTCTTCCGCTCTACTGTGCACTGGTTAGGCCTCAGTTGGAGTATTGTGTCCAGTTCTGGGCACCGCATTTCAAGAAAGATGTGGAGAAATTGGAGAGGGACCAGAAAAGAACAACAAGAATGATTAAAGGTCTAGACTCTAGAGAACAGGACCTATGAAGGAAGGCCCAAAGAATTGGGTTTGTTTAGTTTAGAAAAGAGAAGATGGGGGGGGGGGACATGATAGCAGTTTTCAGGTATCTAAAAGGGTGTCATAAAGAGGAGGGAGAAAACTTGTTCATCTTGGCCTCTGAGGATAGAATAAGAAGCAATGGGAGGTTTAGGTTGGACATTAGGAAAAGATTCCTAACTGTCAGGGTAGTCAAACACTGGAATAAATTGCCCAGGGAGGGTGTGGAATCCCCATCTCTGGAGATATTTAAGAGTAGGTTAGATAAATGTCTATCAGGGATGGTCTAAACAGTATTTGGTCCGGCCATGAGGGCAGGTGACTGGACTTGATGACCTTTCGAGGTCCCTTCCAGTCCTAGTGTTCTATGATTCTATGATTCTATGGATTGTTAGGAAAGAGTGGACAGGCCAAGGAGAAACACGTTGCCCAACCCACTAGCATGACGGAGATTCCTCAAGATAATTAATACACCCTCAGGAAACGCAACAAGGATGCAGAACTATTATAGAGACAAAGAACAGCACGTAGTCCTGTAGCACCTTAGGGACTAACAAAAATATAGATATCATAAGCTTTTGTGGGCACAGCCCACTTCTTCAGATGAAGAGTGGAGCGAACAGCAGAGAGAGAAAAGCAAACAAAGCAGAAAAAGAGGGGAGAGAGGGAGGGGAGAAGAGACAAAAAGCTATCAATTAAAGCGTCTGTGCTAAATGAGGCTAATAGTGTGGGCTGCAAGTGTCTGATATTTAGCTTTTGATGTCATTTGGGTGTTGAGTGTAATGGCACATTCCCGAAATGCCTTTGTTCAATCTCTGGGTAAACGTATCAAATTTGCATACAAAGACCAGTTCCGCAGTGTCTCTCACTAGTTGGTTCCTGATATTACTCTGCAAAAGAATGGAGAGAAAAAGCCTCTGCACAGATGGACTTAGGGGATCTGTGGGGTTTTGTACTTAGGGGATCTGTGGCTTGTTCCATGAAAAGCCTATGGGGCAGACTTTCTTCATATCCTCTGATGGAACAATTAGTAAGAAATCTCCATTAATTTGAAACTTGATGATTTCCTCTTCCTTAGACTCTCGTACAGGTTTTCCCTCAGAAGGGTCTGGTCAGAGCCAGAGATCATAAAACTATCTAGCTGTTTTTTTTAAAAAAAAATCATGATATTTGTCTTGATGACCTCCTGCAGCAGTGAATTCTGCAGGTTGGCTGTATATTGTGTAAAGAAATATTGCTTTGATTAGTTCTAAATTTCCTAGCATTTAATTTTAAAAGTATCTGAAAAAGAAGAAACATGCTCTTGAAGCCAGCGTTCCATCTAAACTGGATGGCCGTGCAACCACCAAGAGTCCGCCAAGCACTGCACACTTGATTAGCAGAGCTGTGTGCATCCAGCACATGTATTTATGTGCCCCTCCCCTCTACTCTGCAGACATGTTGCTCCTGCCTTCTTCCATGAAGTCCTTGGCCAGCCACTCCCAGGACCCTCCTGCTAGCTGTGCAGAGCAGAAGGATGGGGCATTGATGTCAGGGTATTCTCCGCTCCACATACCCTTTATTCTGTAGAGTGGGAGTGGGGGACAGAGCTCAGGAGTAGAACAGAACTGCTGCAGTCTGAACCAGCCTTCCGGTGAGTGCTTCTGGGCTTAAAAAGACAGCACATAGTCTACACTCTCCCAGAAGCCAACACACATGCATGAATGCAGACATACATAAGAGACTCTCTCTCTCTCTCTCTCTCTCTCTCTCTCACACAATCACACACACAGATACTGTCTCACACATGCATTTACATGAAGTTTCTCTCTCTCACACAAACACACCCCTACCTGTGTTGTTTACATACATGTGTTATTACTTCTTGGTTCTTCCTGCAATGGGCATATATTCTCTGTAATGTTATTCTTTCAAAGTGCTGTTACTTTAGCTTTTTAACTGGTCTGTGCATTTCATAATTTTATTTCTCCATTATTCTTAAATTTAATTATTTCAGTAGTAAGTTCTAAAATGTCTAATTTGTCTTAGCTGGAGAAATTATTCCTATTGCGAACATTAAAAAAGATATATCTAGGTTTTTTGTTTCTATGGGTGACACACATTCACTCATAACCTCGATATTGGTGCACATAAGAATATTCATTCAGCACATCAATGGAAAAAATTAGAGATAACTTAGCTTGCAGCCTTCTTTGAAAGATTGGTATAGTCTCAGAAAGTCTTTTTCTTCTTGTTTTTCAGAAACTATCTAGCCCCAGAAATTCTGGTGACTTGAGAATTAGTGAAATGAGACACCAGAAAAGTCAAGATAATGAATGGAGAGCGTTTGGGATGGGAAAGAAATGATTTTTAGTCAAAGTGTCTAAAACTATTTTTCAATGACCAATTAACATTTTAGATTTTGGACACCTTTATTAAAGAGTCAAATGGTCCAAACCTTCAGTTATGATGCTCTCATTTTAACATTCTCTAAGATCACCAAGAAAAATCAGGACAAACTGATATTCAGAAAAGCAAAGACTCATAGGGGAAAATATATTGGTGTAGTACATATATATAATAAAAAATTAACAAGAGCAAAAGTCTACATTTGAAATATAAAACAAAACAAACTTTGCAGGCCACTAATATTTTTCTATCTAAGGGTATGTCTACACTACAGCGCTAATTCGAACTAAGCTAATTCGAAATAACGCATCCAGTCTAAAAAACTAGTTCGAATTAGCGTTTTGCTAATTCGAACTAGCATGTCCACACTGAGTGGACCCAGAACCGGGGTTAAGGATGGCCGGAAGCAGTGCCGGCAGGGCATCAGATGAGGACTTAGAGCGTGGAGATGCTGTCTCAGGCTAGCCAAGGGCTGTGCATAAAGGGTCCCGACCCCCACCCTGGACAGACAGTTCTCAAGGGTGCCCCGCTTGCAAAGCAGTCCTGGCTTGGATTGCCCGGAGTACCCACACTGGGCACATCATAGCACTCGGCCATCAGACCGGCTGCACTTGCCGCAGGCTGCCGTCTGGGGAGAGAGGGCAATTGGGGGGCTGCAAGAGAGGTTCCACCCGCAGAAGCCCGCAGAGCCAGCCCAGTCCTCCCCATTGGGGGCTCGTACCCCATTCCTCCCTCACCTCCTTCCACTTACTCCTCCCTAGCCTCCCTTCCTGATGTACAAAATAAAGGACAATTGTGTTCAAAAATAGAATCTCTCTTTATTGAACAAAACTGGGGGAGACTGGGAAAAGGAGGTGGGAGAGGGGAAGGCAACTAAAATGATCAGGGGTTTGGAACAGGTCCCATATGAAGAGAGGCTAAAGAGACTGGGACTTTTCAGCTTAGAAAAGAGGAGATGGAGGGGGGATATGATAGAGGTCTATAAAAGCACGAGTGGGGTAGAGAGGGTGCATACAGAAAAGTTCTTCATTAGTTCCCATAAAGAAGGACTAGAGGACACCAAAGGAAAGGAATGGGTAGCAGGCTTCAAACTAATATCAGAAAGTTCTTCTTCACAAAGCAAATAGTCAACCTGTGGAACTCCTTGCTGCAGGAGGCTGTGAAGGCTAGAACTAGAACAGAGTTTAAAGAGAAGTGAGATCAATTCATGGAGGTTGGGTCCATGGAGTGGTATTAGCCAGGGGGTAGGAGTGGTGTTTGTGGAAGGCTGGAGAGGGATGGCACGAGACAAATGGCTTGGTCACTGTCTTTGGTCCATCCCCTCCAGGGTCTCTAGGGTTGGCTGCTGTCGGCAGACAGGCTACTGGGCTAGATGGACCTTTGGTCTGACCCAGTACAGCCATTCTAAGCTCAGGGCTCAGTGTCGGGGGTCTCAGTGGACCACCTTGATTTTCATGCAAACCTGCTCCTGGGTGGCTAGGTTGGCAGCTCTCCTGCCCTAGACGGCCGCTTTCCTGTGCCTAGTGCGGAGGTCGTGGACGAGGTCCACGATGTCTGCACTGGACCAGGCGGGTGCCCGCCTCTTGCGGCCCTGGGCAAGCTCCCAGGAGCCGCCAGCCTGGTCCCGGGAAAAAGGGGAGGGCTGGGGGGCATCAGGTGGCTGGCTCAAGCCATGCCAGGTGCATGGTCTGCTGGCTGGGTGCTGGTAGGCTTGCACTGGCACGGGCATCGTAGCCAGCCCGTGCCCCTTTAAGGGGTCCGGGGCCAGGAGGGGGGCAATAGAGTTTCCCTGGTGTTGGCCAGAGTGGCCACCAGGGAAAGCTGGGGAGGGCTAGCCTCCCACTAGTTCGAATTAAGGGGCTACACACCCCTTAATTCGAACTAGCTAGTTCGAACTAGGCATTAGTCCTCGTAAAATGAGGTTTACCTAGTTCGAATTAAGCGCTCCGCTAGTTCAAATTAAGTTCGAACTAGCGGAGCGCTAGTGTAGCGCCTATCAAAGTTAATTCGAACTAACGTCCGTTAGTTCAAATTAACTTTGTAGTGTAGGTATGAGAGACATTTATTCTTTTCTTCTGGCCAGCCAGGTAAGGACCCACCACAGACAGTTGTGGAGAGCACATAAACAAAAAGAATCATGCCTGTTTATAGCTGAAAGGCAGCACACAGGAAGCTCTCTACCTATTGCCTCTATAATTGATACATTCACAGTTTTGCCATTCAAAGGGATGGTCAAACAGCCAGATCCCTTCATTTGCTTTGAGAACTACTTCCTCTGGCAGGGCCCTTCACACATGGGAGGAGCCATAGCCTTTGGAGGTTGTTTAGATGTGCAAAAAGAATCCTCTCCCTGTCAGCCAGGACAGTACATCAATTGTATATACATGCTTAAGATTTAAATGCATGCCTAAATGGAGAGTACAGAACCACATTATTACACTCAGCCCTGTGGCTAAGCTTGAGGTAAAGACTTGGTAGCCAACAGGGGCGGATATAAGGCAGGGCGAACAGGGCGGCTGCCCCGGGCCCTGCGCTTCAGAAAGCCCCGCGCATGCTCCGTGGCAAAGGGGGGGCCCCGCAGAATTATGCTGCCCGGGGCCCCGCAAAACAGTCATCTGCCCCTGGTAGCCAAGATACATATTTGATTAATTATTAAACAAAAGCCAGTAATTAGGCTAACACTTAAGTTGGGCAAAGAGGTATCATCGAATCATAGGACTGAAAGGGACCTCAAGAGGTCATCAAGTCCAGTTCCCTGCACTCATGCAGGACTGAGTATTATCTAGACCATTCCTGACAGATGTTTTTCTAACCTGCTCTTAAAAATCTCCAATGATGGAAATTCCACAACCTCCCTAGGCAATTTATTCTACCCTGACAGGAAGTTTTTCCTAATGTCCAACCTAAAACATCGTTGCTGCAATTTAAGCCCATTGCTTCTTGTCCTACCATCACAGGCTTAAGGAGAATAATTTTTCTCCCTCTTCCTTGTAACAGCCTTTTAGATACTTGAAAATTGTTATAATATATTTCAGTCTTCTCTTTTTCAGACTAAAAAAAGCACATTTTTTTCAATCTTCCCTGATATGTCATGTTTTCTAGAGCTTTAAACATTTTTGTTGCTGTTCTCTGGACTTTTTCCAATTTGTCCACATCTTTCCTGAAATGTGGTGCCCAGAAGTAGACACAATACTGCAGCTGAGGCCTAATGAATGTACAGTAGGGCGGAAGAATTTCTTCTAATTTCTTACTTACAACATTCCTGCTAATACACCCCAGAATGATGTTCTTCACCCCACACACAGATAAATTCCCAAAGCTCTGGAGTGCTCCAAGCAGAAGAGCGTCTCAAGTGATAGCCACCCGTTTCCCTGAGAAGATGCAATGAGGAGCATTCTACGAGGAGCCACACAGCATAAAATGGATTTTAAAGTTCCTGGGGCTTGTAGGAAGGAAGGACACATTTCTGTTTACCTGGCTGCAAAGCAGCAGAGCTCAAAGCAGTGGCCAGAGTGGCTAATTGGGCACTGAGGGAAACATCCTGGAGCTCAATAAACTCAAGGAAAAAAAGCCTCCTGTAATACACAGCAAATGACTGTCAACAATAAAGGAAGAGAGAGGGACAAAAGTTCCTCGCAAAAGTTGAAGTTTCTGTTGCTGAAACTGGGCATTTTTCCTGACTTTTGTCGCATTGCAATCCTGGTTTTGATGCCAAAAAGGGATTTGTGGCAACAAAATTTGCCAGTGTAGACTAACTCTAAGACTCCCTCCTACAAACTGCCTCTCAAACTTCCCTGTTGCTAGCTCCCCTGGTTGTTTAGCCTCTAAGGCCTTCTCTTCTAGGTCAGCCTTACCCCCTGGTTAATTGCACAGCAGGAGGGTGATCACGAGGCTGATTGAGGCTGACCAAAGATGATAAAAAATGATTAAGGGAGAAGGCTCAAACAGTCCCGAGACACACAATCCTAACTGACTCAGTAACTGAAATAACCTGAAAGAGAAAGAAAACACAGTCAAGCAAATTCACTCACCCCAAGGTTAGTATTCGCACTTTGTTTGTTGTGCTGGATGATATGTAACCCCAATCAATTTTGGTCTAAACTTCATAAATACACTAACAACCTTTCATTCTCTCCAACTCTCAGATTTAGACCCAAATTCTACATCCTATTCCATTTACCCCATCAAGGACAAAATGGACTCCATTCTCAATGATTTATGTTGGAGGAATTGTGGTCAGATTTTGGTTTCGAGTAGAAAGACAATATAACCTAATTATAAATTAATCTTTAGAGGTATCTTCCACTTGGCCATTACTTAGGAGTGAATGATAATATTGTCGAAAATTGACAAAATACTTCCTCTTGTTATCTGGTTGAATTACTGTTGCAACTGATGGGAGAAAAATCAATGTTCCCTCTTGGGGAAGCCAGCTTCCTGAAAAATAGGAAGTGTTAGCCATGGAAAAATGAATAGCCTAAAAATTATGCATATACCAACTATCTGCTGAAACAGAAAGTCATCTTTATTAAACTTTTCTCTTCACTGAAGTTGGGTTTACTTTAATTCCAAATATCAACTTTTTTTGTGTGCCAAGTTTTAAAATATTCTTACTTTGATGCAACCTCTCATGTTTCCTGTAATAGACATAAGTGAAAATTATCCACTTGTGGCCATATTATAAATTTTTATTTAAATTTTCTCCTATAACATCCACTTTGCAAGTCAGACTCCCAGGTTGCTAAACCACTTAATTATTTCAATTGCTTGACCTATCAGTGAGTATGAGACCAAACACAATGAGGAATCAATATAATCATTTACCAATTTTCTCTCTGGGAAATAATAAATGTGTTTTGCTTCTGTAAAACAGAACGTTGTGCTCACCCTCCCAATTCTTATAATTCCATTTCTAGTCTCCAAATTCTTAACAACATTTTGAACCTCTCTAGTCCAGCACACTCTGGTCTGGCAACATCTGTATTCCAGCATGATTTTAGTTAGCTGGATGTTCACTTATCATGGGTGTGGCCAAGTTTTCCATGGTCCCATTGTGACAGAGTGAGGTCACATGGGACCCCACGGGACCCCAGAGTGCTGACACGGTCACTGCCATCCTCCTTTTTGCTCAGTTTCTCACTGCCCTCTCCTACTGTGCCAGCTCCCTGGTCTCCCCCAGCCAAGGCACAGAGTTGAGAATCATGCCCCCATGCCTGGGAAGAAATGCAGACACTGAATCACTTCAGATCCAAGGAAAGTTCCATGTTGTGCCCAGCTTCCTGGGATACCACTCCCCAAATGGGGTCAAAACCCCAAATGAATTATTTAGGTAAGCCCCCTTTAAGAATGAAAGGGGCAATGTACACACTGATTGCTCCCCCAAAATAATAATTTACACTGGGTTTGCCAGAAAATAAAAAAATGGATCGCTTTTTCAATCTGTGTTTGCAGTCTGCATGATCTCTTTCGAAAGATGTTTTTTTGAAAAAATTTTTTAAAAAGCTTCTTTCGAAAAAAGCGTGTAGTCCAGATGTACCGAGGGACAGCAAAGCATTTTCTCTTCTTGCTCTGGTTGTCCTGGCTCAGGACCTGATGCTGCCCGCCATGGTCTGGGCACCATGAGGGTGAGGGTGGACATGGTGCAAGTCCCCGCCCTGGTAGGGTTTGTTCTGTCCCACCCACACAAAACCTTGCCTGTGGTGGCTGTGATTGCAGGGAGTTGCTCCTGGTGAGCGGGGGAGAGAGGGAACAGGAGGGGGGAACTCTCAGGCACCCCGGCACCCCTGTGATTCTTGGTTGGTTTGTCTCCTTCTACAGGTGGTCAGGGCAATCAACAGCACCCTGCTGTGCAGAGTCATCTGCCTTGCACATGTGGATGCCATCATCAAGGGGTTTGGCACCCTGGGTTCCCCAACTGCAGGGGGCTGTCAATGGGACACATATCCCTATCCGTGCCCCAGACCACTGGGCATCTATGTACATTAGCCACAAGGGATACTTTTTGGTGGTCCTGCAGGCTGCAACTGACCACTGCGGAAAGTTTACAGACATAAGTGTTGGGCGGTTGGGGGAAAGCACATGACACACGTGTTCAGGAACTATAGTGTCTGCTAGATGCTTCAGGCTGGAACTTTTTTTCCTGACTGCCACATCAGGGTCAGGGATGTGGACATGTCCTTATGCCTGGTGGGGGATGCAGCCTATCCCCAACAGCCATGGCTCATGAAACCCTACATCAGCCACCTCAATCCTTCATGACAGGCATTTAATGCCAGGCTGAGCACGGCCCACATGGTGGTCAAAGGTGCCTGAAGGTGCGTTTTAGATGCCTCCTCACCTGCCTGGACCTCAGAGAGCACAACATTCCACATGACATGCATGAGAAGAAGGGGGAGGCCTTCCTGCCAGGGTGGGGGGTGGAGGCGGACCGCATAGGCAGGGTGTATGAGCAGCCATGCATGGCTGCCATCCGGCAAGCTCATCAGGGGGCTGTGCACATCAGGGAGGCCCTGAAGGAGAGCTTCTCTCCTGGGGAGCAATGCCACTGTTCCCTGGTAGGCCCCACTGGGGACTTCTGCTTCATTCCTCACTGCCATCCTTCCACATATCCCATCCTTCCCCCTGTTCCTGGTGAACAAATAAACACAAGTTTGGCCAAAAAAACCCAAAAAGTTTCTCTATTTTACAGAACTGGCGGGGGGGGGGGGGGGAGGGGAGCAAGGGTCAATGCAACTGGAGAGAGAGAGGGGAAAGAACCTGGGAGGGGGGGGAGAGAGGGTGGAAGAAGCGGGGTGGTGGGGACCTTGAAGGAGCGAACTGGAAGTGGGAGAAATGAGGAGGAGCGGCTCAGAGCTTGGGCTGAGAGTGGCTCCCACCGCCCTGGGTGCGGGAGCCTCGGCATCCATAGGGGGAGAGGAATAAGCGGGAGGGGGAGAGGGAGTGGGAGGAGGAGTGATAGCTGGAGAGGGAGCAGAGGCTTGAGTGGGAGGAGGCAGCATGCTCTGCACAAGGGTGTGCACAGAATTGCACAGGGAGCAGCCCTGTACAAGCAGCGTCTGTCACTGTAGCTGCAGGTCCTCCTCCACCCAGTGGTCAATGGTCCTGTGCAGGGCTCGCTATGCCTCCAGGTGCTGTTGCTGGTACTCTTCCATTGAACATGCATGCCTGCAGAAGCCTTGGGTGCAGGAGGATGTCCCGGGTGGTATGGGCCATCCTCCACTCACAGCTGGTCCGGCTGTGAAGAACAAATAAGGATGGTCAGTCATCCCAGGCGACAGTGCCTGAAGCCCAGCCCCCCTTTGCAAGCCGAGAACAACAGTTCTCAGCACTGTTGCAGCTGATGTGCTTGGAGCCAGGCCATGTGCACTATGGCCAGTGGCCCCTGACAGCCCCGGGAATGGGGGCTGCCCCAAGACTGTGGCCATGCCTATGTGCCATGTGCGGGAGTGCTCAGTGTGTGTGTCTGTGTGTGTGTGAGTGAGAGAGAGAATGTCCCCTGTCTCCTTCTAGAGGGGGCTTGTGGAGGGAGGGTGTCCCACCGGGAGAGTGTCCCACCCAGAGGTGTCCCATCCTGGGGTCAGGAGCATGGCAGGTCTCTCAGACACCCTGTGGCCAATAGCCCACGGCTCATGTGTCGCAGCCTGATAGGGCCACATGCCCAGGAGCGGCATGACACGTGCTCCCATGTGCACAGGCAACTGCGTGATCCATGGCCAGCAAGGCCCAAGCATGGAGTGCCTAGACCCTCCCGCTTCCCCCGCATGACAGGAAAGAGATGGCACTCACATGATGTTCTTCCCTGGCCTCAGACAATATCTGGGAGACGTCCGCAGGGAGGATTCGGGGATCCTGGGTCAGCTTGGTGGTCAGGTTGGTCTCGTTCAGGTACTGGGCTGCCTCCTCCTCCTTGTTGCCATCCCTTGGGCCCCCAGCGAGACAACAACTGGCATCTCCACTCCAGAGTCTATAAATACGGGGGCGGGGGGAGAATGGACTTCCCCCAGAATGCGGTCCAGCCATTATACTATGAGCAGGTGTGAGGCTCTGTCCTGGATCAGGACCTGCCCTCCTTGGCCCTGGTATAAGCCTGGCAGAGCTCCTTGACCTTCATCCGCACCTGTTCTTGGGAGTGGATGTGGCCTTTGCTCCCCAGGCTGTTTGCCATGTGGCCATAGACATCTGCATTCCTGCATCTGGTGCAGAGATCCTGGAGGTTTGTCTCATCCTCCCAAACCTCAATAAATCAGAAAGGTGCATTTCATTAGTGGCCCCTGGCAGGCTCCTGGGAGCTCACTGAATACTCCAAGAGAGCAATGGAGGGCTGGCTTATCTTGGGCTGAAATGGAGTCAGGGGCAGCTGCAGGGTGGCTCAGGGCTGTCAGGCCTACTGTGAACCAGAAATCCTGCCTGCAGAGGCTGCAGCTTTAAGGGCTCCAGGGAAGTGGGGGAGGGATAGAGTTTTCCTGTGTATGGCCAGAGCAGCCACCAGGGCACCCTGGGAAGGGCTGGACACCCCATATTTCGAAATAGCCCTTATTCCCTGCCTACACAGTGCCTCTTCCAAAATAGCTATTCGGAAGAGTTGCTATTCCCCGTAGAATGAGGTTTACAGAACTTGAAATAAGCCATTTGCTATTTTGAAATAGTGGTTTGTCTGTGTAGACGCTTGCGAAGTTATTTCAGAATAGGGGTCGTTATTCAAAAATAACTTTGCTGTATAGGCATACCCCAAGACTTAGGGCAACACCCATGATGGCTTTCATTCACACATTTAAAAACCATAAAGCATTCCAAACTCCGTATCTCTAACTTTGTACACAATAATGATACATACACCAAAATAAGATACTGGATTATGACATGAAGATTGATAGGTTACATGAAGCAATTTGTCCCGATCAACTTTGAGTTATGTATATTTGTGTCCATAACTCCATTTCACAAACCCTGGGGGAGGGGGGTCTGTACTCCTATAAACTTTGTTTACAGCCACCAGTCCTGGCTTTCAATGTTCTGTGCTGTTATTTAGCTCAAATTTACCCCAAATGTCTTCTAAGAGCCCAGTAAGCAGTGGAAGTGTTGGCCTCCTGTGGTTCAGCACCAGTCAAATCCCAAGGGTGCCAGATTAAAGAGGTTCAACCTGTACTTAAAAAGCCTTTCACATGGTCGAATGGAGTTCTTCAGTTAACTTATGTAACTACAGCATTCAATGACTCAGCCTCTCACTAAACCATACAAAAACGTACCTTTTCCTTACTCCATGTAAAAGCAGGGAAATATGTTATCTTCCCCAACTGAGGTTTTCTTTGTAGCTTATAACAACTCTTGTACATGGCATTGCGTTGTTGTGATCTAACTACCTGCCTGAAAACATCTTTAAATGGTATGACTTTCAGTAATGCTTATGTATTTGTAGCTGAATCAACATAAATTTTGCAACCCATTTTGGTGGTCTGGGTTACCATCTGTGATGATCCATAAGGGACAGAAACAAAATGGCCCTGTTTGTATGATATGCAATTACATTCATCCACAGTATCATTTTTCAACAATATATATATTCTGGTCTTTAAAACTACCTATGGATACCAGATGAAGCATTCGGCTAAAAATGTCAGGGTCTATTTTCACTGGATAGCTAATCTAGGTGATTGGTCAGGGGGGAAGGGGCTGAGCACCTGGGCTTTCACATTCACCCATGTGTGTCCAGGGGCATATCATCATGCCTTGTATGGAGACAGTCCAGAACATTTTCCTTTTCTATTGGGTCAATTATGGTCGAAACTGTCTGTCCTTCAAGGGAAATTATGACAAGGCATATCAACCGTCAAAGTGATTTTTCCTGCATCCTCTCTGCAAAGCAGGAATGCTTCAGTCTGAGTTAAACCAGAACCTGGACTCTCTAACTAATATCTCCAGCTGAGTAATCTAAACCAAGCTTAAAACATCTATAAACCCAGGTCACAGGGTTTTCTGGTAGGAGGGTTAGGCTAAAGATGGATAAAAAACTGGGTTAACTATGTAGTGAAGACATACTTTCATCACAGCTGCAGAGCAAATGCCCCCAGACAAGAGACTATTTTGGAGAACCAGCCTGAAAGAATGTTTGGAAAACAGATAACTCAAGTTGCTAGTTTTGATGAATGGAGAGAAACAGATGAGTTTTTTTGGGGCGGTAGCAAACATGCTAAATCACTTCTCATATTGGTCAATCAAACTGGTCAGTCATTCTCTGCCAAGCACTTTACCATGGATACCACTGGAGGAGCCCCCCCAACATCCCTACATTCTGGGCCCTTCTTTTATCTGTCCTATGTCCTAAAGTTGCCAGGTTCGTTGAGGGTAGGAATTGAACCCTTGACTCCCAAAGCAGGTACCTTATCCACTGCACCACTGGAGGAGCCCCTCAACCACCCTATCTTCAGGGCCCCCCTTATCTGTCCTATGTAGCAAGAGTAAGTTGGATTGCTATAAAAGACAGCAAGTTAAATATGGCAGTTGAAGCTGAGTAATACTGTCACTGCATGGCATGCCTGCACCCTGGCTTAGACAATACTATTTCAACACAATACCTTTAGACTGAGAAAAACTGTTGCTAAGGGATCTTCAAAACTTCATCTGTTTAATTTAAGTTCACTGACTGTGTACAAGCCACCTTTTCTGTGCATTTTTTCATTGACCATTTGACTAAAAACTAAACTAGGCTTACAATAGCTCTTTTAGGTATATTTCTAATGTGCCATGCCTCATAGTATGTATGGGTTCCAAATGTTCATATATATCAGCTTCCTCGTGGAAGAGGGACAAAGCCCACAGGTCTTTGTACGCAAAGCAAAGTGACTTCCTTAAAATGAGTAAAATAAAAATGATCTATGTCCTAGGTTATGCAGCTAACCAAATGATGCAGGAGAAAGCTTGTTGTTTAATAGCATTTACTGCCACCTGATCATATATA
This sequence comes from Pelodiscus sinensis, assembly GCF_049634645.1. NCBI lineage: Eukaryota > Metazoa > Chordata > Testudines > Trionychidae > Pelodiscus > Pelodiscus sinensis. Next base: position 49,573,852 of record NC_134718.1, read on the forward strand.
TGTTTCCAAAGAAGTTTCCTTCAATACTTTCTCTCATTTGAATCAATGGGACATGCCAGATATGTTCAGCCATTTGGTGTGCCAATGAGCAGTGAGAGAGTTAATTATGTTGGCATTTACCTAGCCATAATTAGGGCTTCCAAGTTCATGCCTATTACCAGGGCTTGACAAACGGTGGCGAAACCTACTCGCCAGCCCCTTTCTGCACATGCGCAAGACCCGCAGTGATTTGTCGAGCCCTGCCTATTACAATGAAGATTAGAAGTTCACAACTTCTCTTGATATTGTTGTTTCTCTGGCTTTTATGCATACTCAAGAAAACATCACTTAAAATATGAAGAACTGGTAAGAACCAAAAGACACGATGAAGTCCTATTCATAAATGGTTTTAACATTTTGTTGATTGAAAAGTACTTTGAAATAACCAGAGCAATGACTCACCTCAGCAGCCTGACACTGTGGCATTTAATTTTAGAAAGGGGAACTATACAAAAATGAGGAGAAATTAAAAAGAAGAGTAACAAAAGTAAAATCTCTGCAAGCTGCATGGAAATTTTTTGAAGACACCATAATGGAGGCCCAACTTAAATGTATATCTCAAACTAAAAAACACAATAAAAGAACAAAAAAAGTGCCACTGTCGCTTAACAACCAAGTAAAAGAAGCCGTGAGAGATAAAAAGCTAAACGAATTATTTGCTCTAGTCTTCACAGCTGAGGATATTGGGGAGATCCCCACACCTGAGCCATTCTTTTTAGGTGACAAATCTGAGGAATTGTCCCAGATTGAGGAGTTATTAGAGGAGGTTTTGGAACAAACTGATAAACTTAACAGCAACAAGTCACCAGGACCAGATGGCATTCACCTAAGAGTTCTGAAAGAACTCAAATGTGAAACTGTGGAACTATTAACTGTGGTTTGGAACCTATCCTTTAAATCAGCTTCTGTACCTAATGACTGGAAGATAGTTAATGTGACACCAATATTTAAAAAGGGCACTAGAGGGGCTCATCTACATTGGCCCCTTTTCCGAAAGGGGCATGCTAATGTCACAGGTCGTAATAGGGAAATCCGCGGGGGATTTAAATATCCCCCGCGGCATTTAAATAAAAATGTCCGCCGCTTTTTTCCGGCTTTTAGAAAATCCGGAAAAGAGCATCTACACTGGCCCCGATCCTCCGGAAAAAAGCCCTTTTCCGGAGGATCTCTTATTCCTTCAAAGTAGGAATAAGAGATCCTCCGGAAAAGGGCTTTTTTCCGGAGGATCGGGGCCAGTGTAGATGCTCTTTTCCGGCTTTTCTAAAAGCCGGAAAAAAGCGGCGGACATTTTTATTTAAATGCCGCGGGGGATATTTAAATCCCCCGCGGATTTCCCTATTACGACCTGTGAAATTAGCATGCCCCTTTCAGAAAAGGGGCCAGTGTAGACGTAGCCGAGGTGATCCTGGCAATTACAGACTGGTAAGTCTAACATCTGGGCAAATTAGTTTGGAGTATCTGGGGAGGGATAGCTCAGTGGTTTGAGCATTGGCCTGTTAAACCCGGGGTTATGAGTTCAATCCTTGTGGAGACCATTTAGGGATTTGGAACAAAAATTCATCAGGGGTGGTACTTGGTCCTCCTGTGAAGGCAGGGGACTGTACTAATTGACCTTTCAAGGTCCCTTCCAGTTCTAGGAGACAGGCAATCTCCATTATTATTAGTTGAAACTATGGTAAAGAATAAAATTCAGACACACAGCTCAACATAATTTATTGAGGGAAAGTCAACATGGTTTCTGTAAAGGGAAATCATGCCTTATTAATATGCTAGAGTTCTTTGAGGGGGTGAACAAACATGTGGACAAGAGGGATCCAGTGGATATAGTGAACTTAGATTTCTAGAAAGCCTTTGACAAGGTCCCTCACCAAAGGCTCTTACATAAAGTAAATTGTCTTGGGATAAGAGGGAAGGTCCTTTCATGGATTGATAACTGGTTAAAAGACAGGAAACAAAGGGTAGGAATAAATGGTACATTTTAGAGTGGAGGGAGGTAACTAGTGGGGTCCCTCAAGGGTCTGTCCCAGGACCAGTCCTGTTCAATTTATTTATAAATGGTCTTGGTCATTGTGGAAAGTTCTCTCAAAACATCCACTAAGTGTGCAGCGGCAGTCAAAAAAGCAAAGAGAATGTTAGGAATAATTAAAAAAGGGATAGAGAATAAGACAAAACATGTCTTATTGCCTCTATATAAAACCATGGCACGCCCATATCTTGAATACTGTGTACAGATATGGTTCTCTCCTCTCAAAAAAGATACATTGGTATTGGAAAAGATTTAAAAAGGGCAACAAAAATGATTAAGAGTTTGGAACAGGTCCCATATAAAGAGAGATTAAAAAGGCTGGGACTTTTCATCTTAGAAAAGAGGAGACTACGAGGGGATATGATAAAGGTCTATAAAATCATGACTCGTGTGGAGAAAGTGAATAAGGAAATGTTATTTTCTTATTCCCACAATATAAGAACTAGGGGTCACCAAACGAGATTAATAGGCAGCAGGTTTAAAACAAACAAAAGGAAGTTTTTCTTCACTCAGTGCTTAGTCAACCATGGAATTTCTTGCCAGAGAATATTGTGAAGACTAGGATTTTAAGAGGGTTTAAAAAAGAGCTAGATAGATTAATGGAGGTTAGATTCATCAATGGCTCTTAGCTAGGATGGGTAGGAATGGGGTCCCTAGCCTCTGTTTGTCTGGAAATGGATGACAGGAGAGGGATCATGTGATGATTACCTGTTATGTTCCCTCCCTCAGGAGTATCTGGTATCAGCCACTGTCAGCTGATAGGATACTGGGCTAGATGAACATTTGGTCTGACCCAGTATGGCTGTTCTTATGTATTATACAACTAACAGTATATATATATATATATATATATATATATATATATATATATATATATATGTATGTTAGGTTTTATATAAATTATGTAACAAAGTATTTTTAATAATTAGTGGTTATCTAAAAGAAAGTATTCCGATGCCAATTATTGTCAGGTCACTTTAATAAACAAAGGCTAAAAATTTCAAAAACACCTAATTTCCATTTTGAAAACTGTAAGCCTATATAGGAATATTGACTGGCACAGTATTGCAGAATAAGATATCTTGCAATGGGTATTTTCCCATATTTTTCCCTACTTAGACACAGTATTGTACAATAAAGTAACATTATTCCAGAATAATTACTTTGCTCACAGAGCTATTGCAGGATAGCTAAATTATATTGATATAGTTATTCCAGAACTGTTATATTGGTCAACTACCAACTTGTACATCAGGCCTCGGGCACCAACAAGGCTAATATGCCGTTTATTCAGGTTGAACCTCTCTAGTTTGGCACCCTCGAGATCTGACCAGTGCTGAACCAGGAATTTGCAGAACCAAGGGAGGTCAATATAGTCTAGCAGCATTACCAACACTTCCACTGCTTACTGGGCTTTTAGAAGACATTGAGGGTAATTTAGAGCTAAATAACAGCCTAGAACACTGAGAGACTGGACTGGTGGCTGTAAATAAACTTTATGGGACCACGGGAAACCTGGCCACACCCATTATGACTAAAATCACATTGGAACACTGATGTTACATACCGGAGAGTGGCAGACTAGAGAGGTTCAACCTGTATTTATTTCCTTATTTCTTTGTTTACAATAGCTTCCAATAAATTGTTTCCTTTGTTGGGATGTTCAAGATTTGTAGCATTCACGTTATTTCCCTCCCTCACTGCTAGTGCTAATGTTTATGAATGACAATATGTTTTCCTCATCTCATCTTGGTACTGTGTTCCATCACTCAGGAATGCAGTAATATCAATAGGAAAGGTTGTGAGGATGGCAGCAGCAGCTTTTTTGGTGGTGGAGAGGATAGAACCTAGACAAAAACATTTACACTTTCTGCAACTTTTCACACAGCTCCCTATACACGTTTCTGTGAAATACTTTCTTCCGGAGGCTGTGGCTTCTGTGCTCCTATCCCATCATGGTTCTTTTGTAACCTTGCTAATCAATCTTTGGCACTGCTGTTGGGGAGCCTTTTTCTTTCCTCCTTACTCTCTATGGGATTTTTCCCTGAGTCCGCTCCCGGTTCTCTCTTTTCTCATCTCCTGTGTGATTTCACCCTCTGTGGTGATCTTTTGTCACCTCGGGGCTTACAGCTCACAAATCTACCCTTTCATCCTCGAGTTTCCACTTTGATTAGGCTCACATCTCTTCCTTTCTATTGATAACTCCTGTTGGCTGCTCAGCTGTTTTCTTAAACTAACTACGGTAAAAACCCAAAGTTTTTTTTCTCTAAAGCTCTTTCACCATCAAACTCCATTTAACAGCATTCAATGCCAGATTTTCAACTGCAGCCACAACTAGAGGCAGATTTTCCAGAAGTTCTTGGCTCTGGTTCAAACAACTAAACATATTTAACTATGTCACATTTTCAAATGTGACTTGTCTCTTGTAGGAGTAGTTTCTATAGCCTTTACAAGAGCTGCTCTAATCTTTATTTCCTGTACCCTTTATTTGTCTACAGCCGTGGTGTCTAACCAATTCTGAAGCAGTAGCCACTAAAATGGCTACTATTATAGCAAACTAGCCTCACTCAACCAGCCAAATAGCCACATTGTTCAAGCCAACTAGCCATACTCAACCAAATAGCTACATGTGGCTATTGGCTACTGTACTGGACACCACGGGTCTACAGTTTCATAGGTCCAGTGGAACACTGCTGTTATGGCAGGTCATGGTCATAGAGGTAGAGATGGTCTGTCAGATAAGATAAATTTGGCCAATCCAATAGAGGGCTTTAAATACAGAGTCCTTTTATCAGATTCTGTATCTAGCCAATGGGAAAGGAATGCAGAGAGCAGAGCTCCAGCATGATGCATTCCTAGCTATGTTACTAAGCAGATAGGCTGTAGCATTTACAGCAAACACATCCTCTAACTCCTAGTGAAATTGGGAGGAGGGGAGAAGAGATATGTCTAAATGAGTCCAATACTGATTATTAAGGTCCTAAGAGGCAATCTAATTTAGCTATATAAAATCATGAAAGGGAAAGAATTAATTGATACTAATGAGTTATATGAGATATCATCATAATTAATTCCTAAATAACAAGAGGACATAGGCTGAAGTGAGGGGGGGAGGGGAAACCACTGGCCTATATATCATAATAGATTACAAAGGATATTTGAAATAAGAAACAAACTGCCAAAGTCAGAGATGGAAGGAAGTTTGTAAATCTTTTCAAAAAGGAAATAAACACATTTGTATTATTTTTTTTCAGACAAGAAATAAGCTGATACAGACACTTGTTGAATTTTTGTGGTTAAGCCAGTGAAGCATAGGCTTGTTTCTATTTCCCAAGCTTACAAGGGCAAGTCTGGGTGGACCATCAGGTCTTTATGAGAAATACACGCATTCCCAGTTGCATTTAACACTGTATAATGTATTTATCTGAAAACATTTAAAGATGTTAATGCTCATTTAACAATTTGCTGTGGAAGAGACTTTTAAAAAAGTACATGGGACCATATTCATTCCTGGTGAAGGCAACAGAGTTGCACTAGAGATGAACATGGTCCAATCTGTCTATCAGCACACTATGGCAATTGCTAGGGAAACTACATAGATTTTTTTTCCCTAAATGGTAGTGCTGACTAAATCCACACATAAACCCCCTTGCAACTTCACAATGTCTTACGTTATATTTTCTATATTGCTGCAGTAACTTAAGCAAAGCTTTTTTTCGAACATTCTCATTTTTGTGTGAACACTATTGCCCTTTTACTCCATTTTGGAGCTACTTACTGCTTTGGTGTATAAATCACAAATGACCAGTTATGTGCTAGAGGACAAAAAGCTTTGATGAATCACAGAAATAATAAATTATGTAGGAAAAGGGCACTCTCTTTTTGGAAATCCCATAAAATTATCATCACATGTTGATTCGGTTTTCATGAATACAAATCAAAGACTCCAAGAGCCTTATCTCAGAAACTCGCATGAACAGGCTATTTCTCTTGCATGAGCTACTTAAAATATGTAGGTTTAAAAACCAATTCAGTTCAGTTTATGGGTCTTCCATTTGTATTTTTTTATTATTATTTGGTATTATGCCCTTGTGTCAACATTAGAAAACATTTCTTCATGGGAAAAATGCTTACAGCAGAGGGTTAATAGCAATAGTTTGTGTTGACTGAGGGTAGAATGTGAGTATGAATAGAGAATTTCAAATCTTTATTTAATACGGTGTCTATGGTTGTTTTTAAACATGCATTTTTAGATAAATGAAACTCCTGATTTCTGAATGCCTCCAAGCCCTGGTCTACACTACAGGGTTATTTCGAAAGAACCCACCTAGTCTCCCAGGGGCTGCTGTGGCTGCAGCACATGAAGCATTGGGACCGCTCAGTCAGCCAAAGCCTCCCAAACAACCAGAGCCAGGCTCCAGCCCTAGCCCCATTCCCGAACCACTCTCCTGTCGTTCCCATTTCAGGTTCTTTCCTCAGTCCCCTCTCCCCCATTATATATATTCCCAATAAACAGTCCTGTTGTTTCACCCCAAAAAGGCTTTTTTTAGTCTGATTGGGGGGGGGGGTGGGCGAGGGGAAAGGAGGGGTAGGAGAAGAAAGGCACACACAGGAAATGCAGGGGCCCTGTAGCATGCCACATGTCCTACCACTCCGCCTCAGCGCCCGCACCCAGCCTAATGACCTTTGAGAGCACCCTTGAGTTCCTCAATACGCCCCCACACATCCTGGTGGGTCAACACTTCTCGCCCCACACATCCATACCCGTAGTTCTAGCCGTAACCTTCTTCCCCCCTCCCCCAAGTATAGGCACTCGTTAGCCCAACTCACAGTGGCGGAAGAGGGACCTGGGCCTGCCCTCACTTCAGGTCCTGAACCAGGGTCCTAAAGACAAGAAGCCCTTCCCCATCTTGGTTGGTGGGGCTTACTTCTAAATGCACCAACCCTCGGGCATCCACTCAGCCTTACCCTGGGTCACTTCCTTCCCACATGGCCCCTACAGGGCCCAGCTCACCTGTCTAGCCGATAGGTTCCCTCTCCTCCCCCCTTCTGTCTCTGCCTCTTTCTCTTCTGTATCCTGCTCCCTGTATTCCCCACCCCTTGCGTCAGTGCCACACCCTCCCTCTTCTTCTGCTGCGAGGGCGTCTGCTGACGTGGGAGCGTTCACACCACCCTTTGGTCCCCACCCCCTCACTGGGCTACTGTGGTCTCCTACCGAGGGCGCGGTGGTCCCTGTGCCATGAATGGGATGCCACTCTGCGGTCCCCGCCCCCTCCGTGAGCCAAGGCCATTCTCTGGCCGGGCTGGCCTGACACACGGCCCATGTGCAGTGCCACCTCCTCTTCCCCACGGCTCCTGCTGTGTTACCCCAGTCGCATCCCTGCTAGGAGTGTGGGGTGCATCTGCCCCATCACAGGCCTCTTGTGAAGAGGCACAGGGAAGAGTCCCACAGCTGTCCTTGGACAAAACTTCCTCAAGACCTCTCTGATGAGCACAGCCTCTTAATGTGCTCACTAGCTTAATGGTGCTGGTGTTCGGTTGCTCATATGCCCTGATCAGCTGTTCAGCTTCTGCCCCCCCATCCTGGCAGAAAAGTCTCCCCCTTGTTCTCGCAAAAAGGATGTGGAACACACAGCAAGCAGGCTGCCACCACAAAGGGAAAGTTTCACTCACATAGGCCCAGACTGGTGAGGAGACTCCTGAATCTCCCCTATAGGTAGCCAAATGCACATTCCACCACCATGCAGCATCTGCTCAGCATGGCATTGAAGTGCTAATTGGTGGGGTCAAAGCTGCCCATGTAGGGCTTCATGAGCCAAGGAAGCAAGGGATAGGCTGTGTTTGCCAGCATGCAAGATGGGGATGTACACCTCCCCAACTCTGATAGTGCAGTCCAGGATAAAATTGCAGGTGTGCATCTTTTGGAATAGGCATGAGTTCAGGACGATGTGGGCATCGTGCGTCTTCCCTGACCAGCCGATGTTGATATCAGTGAAGCGTCCCTTGTGATCCATGAGGGCCTGCAGCACCATTGAGAAGCATCCTTTCTGTTTATGTAATCTGAGGCATGGTGCGTGGGGCCAGGATGGGGATGTGAGTGGCTTTTATAGCCCCTTTCTGCAGTTGGGGAAACCCATGGCAGCAAAGCCATCCATGATGGTATCCAGGTTGCCCATAGTGATGACCCTCCATAGCAGCATGTGGTTGATGGCTACGTGCAGGACCAAGACCCTGTCTATGGATTTCCCCACACTGTACTGATTCCTGATGGAGCGACAGCTGTCTAGCATGGTGAGCTTCCAGAGTCCAATGGTGATGCGCTTATGCATGGGGGTGGCGGGTCTCTTGTCACCTGAGGGCAGGGGCAAGCCACTCACAGAGCTCTAGAAAGGTGGGCTTAAGCATGTGGAAGTTCTGAAGCTAGTGTTGGTTGTCCCATAGCTGCAGGATGATGCAGTGCCACCCAGGCCCTCTCAGAGAATGACAAAGGCCCTGGCCAGTTTAGTAAAACTGCAGTCTAGACATAGTTCTGTTGAAAACAGCAGGTTTTTTTTTTGAAAGATCCTGTAAACCTCTTCTTTCGAGAAAGCCTGCCATTTTTGACAGAATCACGTCTAGACTTTCAAAATGGTGCTTTTTCAAAAGAGCGCCATGATGCAATTATGCAAATGAAATTTAAATCCCCGCTTCATTTGCAATTTTGAAGTGTCTAATTTACATCCCTCTGTCGAAAGAGGGATGTAGTCTAGACACAGCCTTCGAGTTTTGAGGCTCTGACGCAGCCCCAGGCCCCCAATGTCTAATTTTTCATGACTAATACCAAAAGAATATACACTTGAAACATTTATTTATTAACAATTAAGTCATCATACCAATAGCATGTATATTAAAAATGTAATTTTAATTGTGAATTTCCACTGCAAGCAAAACTCTTTGTTTTAGGATTGCTTTTCTGACTTGTTGCGTGCAATATCACTGTTAATGTTAAGTATTGTGAGCCCATTCAAATGCTCTTGTCCCATTGTAGAACAATGAAAGTTCTTTATTTGTTTAAACACATTGAATCACCTGAAGCCACTGATGCAGGGGGATTGACAAAAATACATAATGCAATTGTGATATTAAGAAATACAGTCGACAGGCCGAGACTGAATATTTCTTGAAGCAGTTCTTTTGGCTTGCATTCGGATTTAAAGTTGGTGGAATGGACACATTTCAGGAAGATGATTTTGTCACAGAGATCTCTTGAAATTTCATTGTTGTACCTTTGTTGAAACTGTTCAGCCACTAAATATAGATTGTCACCACTTAATTCTCTGAACTCCCAAAGGAATTCAAAAAGAGTACAAATTTGTTGCAGTGACTCAAATCGATGTGTACAACCAGATTTTAGGGAGTCAATAATAACAACAACAATGACTTGGTAGTGCCTTTCTGATCAGATTGAGATCTTAAGTGGTGATTGGTGGAAAACTCAGATGAAATGTCAATACCCTGTTCTACTGATTTGGACTCAGAAAGGATTGCATCCCATTGATCACAAATCTTTTGAATATCTTTAAGTCATTTTATGTTATCCCTCTCAACATCTAGGCTGTGTCTACACTGGCCCCTATTCCATAATAGGGATGCTAATGTAGCACTTTGGAATAGGCAAATCCGTGGGGGATTTAAATATCCCCCGCGGCATTTGCATTAACATGGCTGCCGCTTTTTTCCGGCTTGTAAATAAGCTGGAGAAAAGCGCCAGTCTGGACGCGATCCTCCGGAAAATAAGCTCTTTTCTGGAGGATCTCTTATTCCTACTTTCAAGTAAATATCCCCCGCAGCATTTGCATTAACATAGCTGCCGCTTTTTTCCGGCTTGTAGATAAGCCGGAGAAAAGCGCCAGTCTGGACGCGATCCTCTGGAAAATAAGCTCTTTTCTGGAGGATCTCTTATTCCTACTTGAAAGAGCTTATTTTCTGGAGGATCGCGTCCAGACTGGCGCTTTTCTCTGGCTTATCTACAAGCTGGAAAAAAGCGGCAGCTATGTTAATGCAAATGCTGTGGGGGATATTTAAATCCCCCACGGATTTGCCTATTCCAAAGTGTTACATTAGCATCCCTATTACGGAATAGGGGCCAGTGTAGACGCAGCCCTAATGTAGTATTGCGTGCTTCAATTACAAAATTAGTTTCGGGGATCATTTTTAACAGCTTCATCCACAAGGATGACATTAAAATACATTCAAATTTGGATATATACTTTTGAATTGACTTAAGCTCCAAGCAAGCCTGTGCTGTGAGAGTAAGAGATTCAAGCTCACTGAAAGCCTTTCTCATCGAGTCCAAATGCTATGCAACTGGTTGAATGCCTCAGTTCATGCTGTGAAGGGAAACAGGCAGATGCTGCTTCAGAATTTCCCACTTTTGAGGACTGCTACTGAAGAGGTTGTACAATTGCTGGATTGTTCCAAAAGTATACAATTGCTTTCTTGCATGATTCAACACAATCAATACTGACAAGATTTAGTGTGTGGTTGCCACAACTGGAGAAAATACAGTTTGAATTTTAGTCAAGAAGGATTGCTAGTACTCCATTGTACTTCCCAGCCATATTGAATTTCTAATACACAAGCAGCCATTTCTTTTTCAGTTTTTCCATGACATTATCAAACAAAATGAATAATTCTTCAATTGAAAACTTTGAACTTTCTGAAATTTTAACATATCAGACCACCAGGGTCAGCTGTTCTTTATGAGGACAGTCTGGAGTTGCATCAATAATAATTGAAAAGTACTTCACATGTCATATCTCTTCAAGAATTGTTGTTTGCACAAATGTCCCACACAGCTCAATAAACTTGTTTTGTAGTCTGGTAGACAGATAATGGACTTGCATGTGTTTTCTGCTCTCTTGTGATTCAACAACATGCTTAACATGGGCTGATAAAAGTGGGTCATACTTGCTAAGAAGCTCAAGAATACCAAGAAAGTTTTCATTTGTATAGTCATCGATATGTTGATTGGAACCAAACAAAGCCAATTTCCATTCAGAAAGAAAAAGAATGACATTCAATATGTACTCAAGGAGCTTTTTCCAATGATCAGTTTCTGTGTTTATTTCATTCAGGACTCTTGCATCTATTGCTACTGTTGGCATTTCTGTGTTTGATTAATGACCTCCTCCTTTTGAGGCAGTGGCAATGAAATGTCATTTGTGGGTGCAAAGTTTTCATCATCAGAATTGGAAGTGTCACTGTCAGTATGGTCACTGTCTAATGGCTGAGGTGTCTTTTGTACAAGAAATGATATAATTGGCTTTAAACTCTTAACTGCTGCTTCACTCTGTTGCTTTCATTGTCTCTTACTTGGACCATTTTCAAATTTTTGCTTCATTTTTATAAAGGGATTCTTTTAAAACACAGTAAAACAAATTAATTTGCTACAGGCTATTGGTTATACAACATTTTAATTGTATATACTTCACAATGAAGATTACATAACAGCAGTCTGGGGGTGTTATTTACTATGGCCCTTATAGCTTTATTTCAAAATCTTGAAATTTCATCTGCTAACACGTTTCCCATTATTAAATTCCTCTAATAATTGGTGCATAATTATGAATATGAACTTGGGGTGATTGCCAGATTAGATATAAAGTTTATGAAACAACTAGAATTCAAAATTTATTTATCACAGAAAAACCCTTTAAAGGTGAGTCTAAAACTGGATGAAGAGGTAGCTTACAGCTGAGCCTGATATGGTTATTGCATATGAAGACAGATAAAAAACCCCAGGAATATGAAATTCTCCTGTGCAAAGTTAAACATCTAATTTAAAGGTTAAACTCACCTCAGATGAAGCAAAATCACTTTACTGTAACAGAATTAATTATGACTTTCAAAACCTCTAAACTATGCAAAGACTGTAAACAACATTTCATAACATAGAATCACTAATCACAGAAGCTACTCCAGTCACGCAGATGAAATTTCGGATGTGACTCAAAAAATTGGCGAAGGCTCAAGATCCCACAATGATTTAAATCCATTTTTTGCAGGTATATATAGCTTCTTTTGTTGTCTCTGTTATAACTGAAAGGTGTATAATACATGAAAATGACTTGGTAAAAAAATGTCAAAATTTGAGGCCCCTTTGTCTCCTGAGGCCTGGGCCAAATGGACCTCCTGGCCCTGGCTCTGATAGGGCCTGGTCCCACCAGTCCAAACTGATTTCCCACCTCCAGAATCAGCATTCCAGAGTGTCCAGGGGATTGAGTGGCATGCACAGCAGCAGGAGCACCAGGACCTAGGTGATGAGGGCCTGTGGTCTGGGCTGGCCCTCATCCTGTTGGAGCAGAATGAGAACCATTTGGTAGTACTGCACCATGATGCATAGCACAAAGCTTTTGAGCCTGCCACTGCTTTGCAGCAGCTATGGTTCCATGTTGTGAGCGCTGTGGCATCTGCAAGGACAACCAGTGAACACTGTATCCATTTTGTGTCCTGCGCGGGGGGAGGCAGAGGAGGAGAGTCGTGTGAGAGACAGCTGTAGAGAGGAGCCCCTTAAAGCACGCATCGCAGCTTGCCTGAACAAGCAGCCCCCGAAAGTGTCCACCCTCCTGGTGCCCTCCCCAGAGTGCTTCTGGGGGCTCTAAGTCCAAGTCAGGCTCCAATCAGTGTGGATTCACTATTTCAAAATAATTCTGACTAACTTTGATGCTACCCCGTAGTGGGGACATGCTAGTTCGATGTTGTTAAATCCGGAGTTGTTATTTCAATTTTAATTATTTTGAAATAATTTCCTAGTGTAGATTTGCCCCAACTGTGTGGCAGTACATGGTATGATGTGCTGAAAACCTACTGTTAGGGAAAGTAGAAGCTTTGGGAACATGCACAGAGGCATTAGGGTTCCAATTATGTGAAATAGCACAGCTACTAAAAAGTCATCACCATGAATATAGATTCAATCCTACAGCTTTTGAGCTCAATGAGAGCAGGAATAGGGTTTAAGTGTATAACAATGAGAAGTGTCTCAAGTACTGTGTACAAGACATGTGACCCTGGTAGGGGGGCATCCCACTTTTGGAGTCATCACATCTTATTTTTGCGGGCTGGATCAAGAAATCTGTACAATTCCTCATTGTTAATAAAAAAGTGATTGTAAACTGCAAATCTACTTAAAATGTCAGGAAAAAATCTTTTTGTGGTATTTTAATTTTCTTTTTAAAAATCAAATTTTTTCTGTCAATATGTTGTTTGTCATGTCAACATATTTAATCACAAAAAAGTGTTGGTGTTTTGGAACACAATGACATAGCCCCTTCTTTCTTCTCTTTGTGTGTCAGTTGAAGCAAGATCTTGGCTTATATGCTCAGTTGGAGCAGATATTCTTCTAGTTACAGGGTCTGGCTCTTTGGTAAGCTCTACAGGCGGTTGTACCGATGGATCTGGAGTTGCCTCAGGCTCTCTCACATGGGTCAGACACTGATGGACTGTCAAGAGCCACATATTTCTGGATGCTATTTCTTATCGACTTAAAAATACCTACAATTAAAGGTTAACTCAAAAAATTCCCATATAGATACGACTTATTTAAAAACAGCCTTTTCCATACCTACTTGAAAAGTGATATCCACTAAAATTTACAAACAGCCCATATGCTGACTAATGGTGCAGAAATATTGATTTGCGAATGTTATGTAACATATTTTTGATATTTTGTGAAGTCTCCTGTTTTTTGCATACACTGAGCAGTTCATATCAATATGAACAGAATACTTCATTTTAAAGTGGAAATAATATAGCCAAAAACCATATACCAAAGTGATATATTTGATACTCATTCAAATAAAGTTATTTCCTACAGATGGTAATTATTTAGCTATATAATTCATTGCAGAAATAATGATTTGGACCAAGACATTAATTTTCTATAGATGGCATCCTAGCCAAGTAACGAACACTATATGAATAAAATATATTGTAGCATAGCATATCCATATATAGTGCAAGAACAATATATACAAAACAGTACCTTAAACATTATAGAACACAAAATACTTAGAAAAACAGAACCCATTTTTGCAACTGGTTTCAAATGCTATATGCCTGTAGCCTGTATGATTGTTAAATATTGCTTTATATTTTTCCTTGTGCCACTTCCTATTATGATAATGTTTCATTAGCTTGAGAATCTGACCTCATAATGCTAGACTAAAAAAGAGAGACAGACAGACAAGTTCATGGATTCAATGTGAACATCTTGCTGCTTACACCCTTGTTTGCCAGGTTCTGGAGCTTCTTACACACACAGATAGTGCAGTGTCAACAAAAATGCTACAGTGACATTTCTCTCTCTCTCTCTCAATTACATGTAAGCTTTTCACTGCCAGTATAAAATACATATTGTGCTCTTGCAAGATTCATTGTACTGAGGTCAGCTGGAACTTATTGTCCTTGTTGCTTTAGAACAAGACAAAACTGACATCTGTAAGATTTGCTGTTAAATAATCCAAACAGGAGAGGTACGGAGCAATATAGAAAAATGAAAATGTTGGGGCATTTTGGTAGAAAATAAGTAATTTAGATACAATGTATCGATACTTGACTGCATGGTACTTTGATATTTGATGATCAGATTGTTGTCCTAATAATTTAATTTAACATTAATTTAATTTTAAGAGTTAATCTTAATACCAAAAATGTTTGATTTTTTAAAATAAAAGTTGATCTCCCAACCCTTCTCAGATACATCAATAGTTTGGATTACCAATGGTCTTTCTTTGTGTTACTTCATCACTTAGAATTTCTGCCAGTATGATGTTCCCATTCAAATGCACTGTTAGTGAATTACATTATCCCAAATATCAATTGAGAGGGCAGTCAATTAAAAATAAATAGTTCAACCAAGAGTTAAACATTTAAGAGGAAGAAAAGCTTATAAATTGCCCAAATACAGTCAAAACAACAGGCCTTTCTTTTCTAAAGTACTGCTTTTACATGGAGAAGCCAGTTGGAAACAGGCACAGAGCTTTACCTGGAATGAGCTGTTGATAAATCTAATCCTGGAGGATTGGAAATCAGGTAAAAGAAATTTTGATGAAAATTATGTACATGTACTTTGACAAGCTCATAAACACTGCAGCTATGATAAGTTTTCTTATTTATGAATTTATTTAAAGACCTGACACAACTGTATAAGCCCAAATTCTAATTTTTACAGCCCTGGGTTTGGAGATCTGTCATTGAGAGATATAATGGAAAGAATAATTGCTTGGTTGCTGCACAAACATGAGATTTGTTGTCAGGCTACAGTTCGGAGGCTACATCTGGCGTCTGAAATGATTGATGCTGTCTATGTGTGTGATTTGGGGAAACAATTTTTTTTTACTAATGTAACTGACATTCTAACTTTCATACAATCTGAGCAATTAATTCATAACCGCTTAAAAAGTTTTTTTTACACTCCAATACATCTTTCAAGTGTGGATATTCAACATGCAATAACAGTACTGAAGGTAAGCATGTGATTTCAATTTAAAAATAAAAGTCATGTCTGAATAACAGAACAGCATTCTCATTTCCTAATACTCTGGTTTTTACTACTTTGCATTCAACTGTGAAAAGTCTTTTAAAACTCTGAACAGCAGTAAAACTTGAATGAATTTTTGACCCATTATTGCATAGCGGGTGCGCTTTCCAAGTTCTAGAGACTGCCAAGTTCTCCCCACCTAATATTTCCACTTTAATTGTGCCACTTGAGAAATTTACGTGCCTCAAAATATGGCATGAATCTTACGCTTATTGCAGTATCATTAGCAGCAACATTTAAGCAACATCTGTGTGCTATAGAACTAATTGAAGTAGCAGAAGTGGCAGCTGTAAATCCACAGGAAGATGGCAGTTTGCACCCAGCACTGCTGAGTTAGCTAGTAACTGTCAGCCTGTTCCTGCAATCTGCTCTGGAGTACTATGGTACAGGAACACAATGTCCAAAAAAATACAGCGAGTAGGCTAATGATCCTATTAACCACTTTGCTGCACCAATTTGGCTGTTTTTCCAGTTTCCTTGTTGAATTTCATTATATATTTCACCATTCCAGTAAAAAGTTCAGTATGAGACATGTCTGATTTTAAACTATTTACCTGAATTTTGTTTGGCTAAATTAACTTATAATGTTTTTATTTATTTAATACATATTTCAGTCATTTCAATTGTTTTTTATTTTATTTTTAGCCAACATGCCAATTAAACAGGTAACATTGGTGCTCAAACCAATCACATTTTCTTTCTCTAGTTGTAACAATTTCATTAATCAATGCAATCCTCTCCCCTACTTTCTTTTTAGGGTGGGAGGATTAAAGCGTATCTTCATTCAAACTGTGAAGGTTAGTTTGCTAAGTTATTCATGGGGCCTGCTGCACATTATTCATTGAAGCCTCAGTACCTCAGCTGATTTAACTAATTGGTGATTACAAAGAAGCAAGGTGTTTAAAGTAACACATCCTGGTATTAAAAAATAATCCAGTCACATACCATCTTAGGCCTTAAAAATGTCTTGCCACATTATCAGTATTTCCCTCTTAATTTATATCTATATATAATAATTAAGCTACAACTAGGAAGGAGCATTTAACTATTAACAGTATTTTTTTCTGAAAACAATATTAGTCCTGAGATGCTACATCAATGTATATCACATATTTATAAAATTGTGTTCATTTGGCACAACTGACAAATTCATATAGCAGCTATTAAGACTTAACAAAACCTGGTGCCACTTTGCTTTTAATTCCACTGTTTTCACTTGTTTCTCTACTGGCACTGGATGGATGTGTTTTCACCCCTCACTTGGCCCTTAGACAATTATGTAACTGGTATCTTTAGAAGCACTCAAGTGTGTTGGAAATACACAAAAGAAGACCTCTTTCAATATATGATGACTGGTGTGTTTGCCAACAACCCAACTTCATTAGAAAATTGGCACGTCCACTGAACTGCCATGTGACACACCGTTAACTGTGGATATTTGTTGTCTTAATGCACAAGTACTCAGGGACTGAACTGATAAGGGAAAAACTGTTCTGAATCTGCTGAACTACATGCTTACGGAGGCATAGAACCTTACAATATTGAAAATCAATAGTCATGTGACAGTTTAAAGGTTAAAGGTCTCTTGAATTAACTTTCTAGTACTAAATTGCCCACACTTAAAAAAAAAAAAGACTACAAATTTTGAAGATACATATATGAGTCTCACCATGGAAGCAAAACAATGAAACAAAAGTGGTGGTGGGAACAATAGAAAAATGTAATGCACCATATAATATAATTTAAATATAATATCCTATTTCTCATCAGTACATTTAGAGACACTTATAAAGTCATAAAGCAATATCAAGTCCTGCTAACATGTATTTAACAAATACGATTACAATACCTGAAAAACATCTGACACGCACAGGAGCACATGAAAATAACTGTATCTTAACAATAAATTATCAAGGGTTATATCACATGTAATACTTGTTCTCTAATCTATTACTGCATTTTATAAATAAATGTGTTATATAAATAGTTAAAAGCAAAATACGAAGTAACAACTATATTAGTAGAAATGTAAACATTTACTATTTATTACAGATGAGAAAATAATTTGTGTCCAATCCTCTGCACAGTTACACATGTAATGTTTGGCACATAAACAGTATCAATAAATTCACTATTCAGGTGCATAAAGGTACTCAAGCATGCATGTTTGCTGGATTGGGCTCTCATCATCATTATCTGCTTTAAAAGTGCCTGAAAGCAATGTGTTATTTGAAGTCTTCCCCCTCCAATGCTGATTTTTGTTTACTTGTTTGTTCCCCCCACCACCACTTCAATAGATTGGTCGATGTGGTGGATAGATAAAATTAGGGTTTCACAGGCGTTCCCAAAGCCTCATTTCTAGAAATACTCAGCTGGTTTATAGGTGTAGCTTAAAATAATTTTTCTATTGTCACAGTGCAATTGTATGAGTGCACACCATCCTAGCATTCAGATACTTGTCTGCGTAATTTAACATTCCTCTCTCAGAGCTCTGGTCTGGGGTTTGGGGAATCTTGTCCCACTGCTATGTTAAGCAGTCTCCTCAATATGCAATTTAAAATATAAAATACACCATTTAAAACATAACACTTCCAGGAAGGATACTTGGATGTGCAAATGTAAAATTTACTATCCACAAAATACTTAAGTATGAAGGTTAAGATTCATTTTTCAGGAGCATTCATGTGAATATAATTTCATCAGATGCATGATCATGGAAAGCAAATTCAAAGTGAGGGCATGTCAGTGCATGGGAAAAGTTCTGCAATAATTATCTACCTCTAACTGAGGTAACTTAACCATTTTTAAGAAGTGTATACATTATTTTGCCAAACACTGAGTGTCTCCTTTTGAGAATAAATTGTGAATTCAACTTTTTCAGCATTCTCATTTCCAGACTGCCTGCTTGTAAGTCTCAGATTCATCTCTGACATAAACCCATGAAACTTCCATTTATGTCAATGGGATTCCCACCTACTTATACTATATCTGGATTTGGGCTTAAAAGCACAGGATGTATATATGTATAATCAAGACACACTAGTCATCCAAAGGATTTTACATAAAACCTACAATGTGTTTTGATGGGCAATCAAACTCATAAAACAATAAAGATAAATTGTAATCAGTAACAACTGTAACAATTCCAGCCTTTGAATATGTGGCCAAAACTTAAGTGTATATTATGGCCATGATCCAAAATAAGATTTGAGCATATGTATAACTTAAAGCATGAGTAGTCCATTCACCTCCTGTGAGATTCATAGAATTGTAGGACTGGAATATGCTTGAGAGGTCATCTAGTCCAGTCCCCTGCACTCATGGCAAGACTAAGTATTATATAAACCAGTGGGTATCAAACTTTTTGGCCTGTGGACCACCTGGCTCAGTGCAAACCTTTCCACAGACCACCAGTTGCTAATGGAAACTCACCATTAATTACATAATAACGCCAATCCACTTTGCTAGTGCTGCAGCTAGGGAGAACGGTTTAATTTAAAGTATTAAACAGACTAAGAATTTTAACTTTCTCATGTTAGTTTATAAAACTTCATTTTAATTAAAGTAAAATGTTAAATTATGTCCAACACAAAAGGCTTCAATGTTTTCTGTATTTATGGCAGGATGGGGAACCTTTTTTGGGTCAGAGGCCATTGACCCACAGAAATATCAATTGGGGACCACACAAGTGAGAAGCATAAAAACTGCTCCAAAACCCCCCAACCCTCATTGATGCGGCCCCCAACTGAGCCACCTCATTCCTCTGGTGCTCCAGCCCTACAGCGCGAGGGGAAGGGACAGGGAGGACTGAGATTCAGGGCTTTGTACATGCCAGATTTACATTTTTGGGGTTCCAGAGCTAGTGGATTTTGTGGACAGCCTTAGGCTCTGGGGTGGGGACAAAAAAGAGGGGTTCAGAGTATGGGACAGGGCTGCCAGTGAGTGGGAAAGGGATGGGAGTGCAGGATCTGGGCAGGAGGTGGGGTGCAGGAGGGGGGTGATAGTGAGAGGTCTGGGTGGGAGGTAGGGGGCAGAAGCAGGTGGGGGTAGGTGTCTGGCCAAGGAAAGGCGCAGGAGCAAGGGAGGGTGCAGGACCAAGGGAAGGTGTAGGAGCAAGCTGGGGGTGCAGGATCTTGGTGGGAGGAGGGGAGTGAGTGAGGGGGATTGAGGTGCAGGGATATGAGCATGAGGGGGGATGCTTACTTGGCTTTGCACCTCATTGCAGCAGGGAAAGCCTCCAGATAGCATGTCATTGCACTGCCATTCCCCCAGCAGCATGAGAGGGGGAGGGAGCTCAGGTACCTCCTGGCCAGCAAGTAGCTCCTGGGCTCCACACTCCCATGACTGTCCAGTTCATTTACCCTGCTAGAGATGTTGGCTCAAAGCGTCTCCCCACAACAGGGCTCTCAGGGAAGTTTCACAGGCTATGAGGCAGCCACGGGCACTAGGGCTGGTTATACAGGTATCTCTCTGGTGCAGAGAAGGAGCTGGCCCTGGGGCAGGGATCCCCTGCTCATTGCTGAGATGCAGCCACTTCTGGGGTGAAGCTGGGTAAAAGCAGCACTTCAGTCATTCAGTGTATTTCAGGAAGAATTGTTGATGCTGACCTCAGTGCCCTGATGTGAAGCTAAAGGGGTCACTGTTCTGTCCCCAGCTGGGAGAGGGGGGGATCTAGTTTGTTAGAGCTGGGGATGATTTCAGAGCAATGGACTGACCTGAGCCAAGCCTGCTCTCCCTCTGCATCAGTCCAGTGCTTGCACTTTGTCCATCTGTCTGTGCCCTGCTCCCCTGCATGAGTCAAACTTTGGACAGTCCCTGGGGTCTGCTCCTAGCACAGCCCTGTGGGGAGGGGTCACACTTTACCATGTGCCCCCAGGTTCTACCGTCTCTGAGCCTGACTCCATCACACCCCAGTGCCCAATTCCCTCATTGTCTTTTCACCCTCGCTCCTGCTTCCCACACACTGCCATGCAGACTCCCATTCCTCCTGCATGGGGAAAGGTGTCCCAGCTCTGTGCAGGGTCCCTGTGCCAACCCTGGCAACAGGCAAGGAGCCGGGTTGGCTCTCAGGGGCAGACTCCCACAGACTCATTGCTTGCACTCTACTAGCCCCTCCACTGCCTCATCGCTCCCTCAACCCAGCTCTACCATTGTCTCCCCACCTTACTGTTTCTTCGGTCCTAGCACCCTCATTACACCCCACTCCTTGACACCCCAGATCCCTCCTGCCCGTCTCATGTGGTGGCAGCTGCTGGGCACTGGGGGCAGAGTGGCCTGTTCCCCTGTACTGGTGGGGCCAGGGGGTGGAGCAGTAGCAGCGTGCATGTTTGGGCAGAGCCTCAAACCCATGGGGGATGTGTCCTGGCTCTGTGTAGGGTTCCTGCGCTGCCCAGTGGAGGCAGGCAGGGAGCTGGGCGCGGCTCTCAGGGGCACTGGGGGCAGACACGAATGAGGAGTTAGGTCTGGTGAGGGCTTTCTTCAGCTCCCCCTGCACGCCCCCCAGGCCAGAAGCCAGAGCTGGTGCTCCAAGCCTCACTGCTGCACAGGCTCCTTGCTACATGGGAGAGAAGGAGGGGACAGAACTCAAGCCGTGAGCCACCAGGCAGGTGGCTGCTCAGACCCCACTGATCTAGACAATTCCTGACAGATGTTTTTCTAACCTGTTCTGTAAAATCTCCAATGATGTAGATCCCACAACCTCTCTAGCCAATTTATACCAACGCTTAACTACTCTGATGGTTAGGAAGTTTTTCCTAATAGGAACATAAGAATGGCCATACTGGGTCAGACCAAACGTCCATCTAGGCTAGTATCCTGTCTTCCAACAGTGGCCAATGCCCGATACCCCAGAGGAGGAGTGAACAGAACAGGTAATCAATCCGTGACCCTGCTAATGTCCAACTGACAACACCTCTAGTGTCCCATTTAATGTCCAACATAAAATTCCTTTTCTGTAATTTAAGCTCATTGCTTCTTATTCTATCCTTGAAGGTTAAGGAAAACAATTTTTCTTCCTTCTTCTATCAGCCTTTTATGTGACATGAAAACTGTTCAGTGGCCTGACAGTCTTTTCTTCTCCAGATTAAACACACACATTTTTTTCAATCTTCCCTCATAAGTCATGTTTTTTACACCCTTAATAATTTTTGTTGCTCTTCTCTGGACTTCCTCCAATTTGTCCACATATTTCTTGAAATATGGCACCCAGAACTGGACAATACTTCAGCCGAGGCCTAACCAATGCACAGAAGAGTGTAAGAATTACTTCTTGTGTCTTAATCATAGGGCTGGAAGGGTATGTCTACACAGCAAAGTTATTTCGAAATAACAGCCATTATTTCTAAATAACTTTACCAGCATCTACACAGCCAAACTGGTATTTCAAAATCAAATTGAAATAGCGGAGGGCTTATTTCGAAATAAGTGTTGTGTAGATGCTTATTTCAAAATAGGAGGCCTCCAGCCCTTCCCAGGGTCCCCTGGTGGCCACTCAGGGCACAACCAAGAAAACTCCTCTCCCTTTCCCTCTCCCCGGAGCCCTTAAAAGGGTAGACTCTGGCCACAGTGCCTGTGTCAGCTCCAAGCCTGCCAGCCCAGAGCCAGCAGTCACTGCACCTGACCCAGTGGTCGCAGCATGAGCCAGGCAGCCAGTGCCAACCAGCCCTCCACCACTCCCCAGGACCAGTCTGCCAGCTCCCAGGAGCCTTCCAGGGGCTGGAAAAGGCGGGCACCTGCCTGGTCCAGTGCGGAGATCAGGGACCTAATTCGGGTTGGGGGGGTGCCTCCAACATCCATGATCTCTGCACTAAATGGAGGAACACAACTGTCCACAGGTAGATGGCTGCCAGTCTGGCCACCAAAGGCCACATGCAAACCCAGGAGTAGATTTGCATTAAATAAAAGAGCTGCGGCAGGCCTATGCCAGGACTACAAGGGACAGCTCCCAACCAGGGGCAGACCCAGACCCCTGCCCCTATTTTGATGCCATGGACCGCATTCTGGGGGGCAGGACGGTCCATGCCCCCCAGGTGGTCATCAACCCTGGGGCAGAGCTTGCTGCCTCCTGCTGCTCCAGCCTCTGCTGCCTCCCCAGCTATCACTCCTCCTCCCACTGCTTCTCTCCCTCCCGCTTCTTCCTTTTCACCCTCCCCACACTCCCAGGGACACCAAGGCCCCCGCACCCAACCCTGAGCTTCTCCTACCTCTCCCTCCTCCCAGGTTTCCCCCTCTCCTCTTCCATCCTCCCTCCTCCCACCTTCTTTCCCCAGTCTCACCTCAGTTTCATTCCACCCCATCCTAGTTTTGTTTAATAAAGAGGCTTTGTTGTAATGAACATGTCTTTTATTGTACAGCAGGAAGGGGGGTTATGGAGAGGTAAGGGGAAGGACGTGAGGGAGGAATGAGGCACAAGCCCCCAGTGGGGCACACCAGGGAGACTGTTACTGTCTGTAGAACATGCTGCCAAGCTTGCCGCAACATGTCCAGGAGAAGCACCAGAGTGCCCAGGGGCGGCTCCAGCTCCATGCTGCAGAGTGTGTGAGTGAGGGCAACCAGAGCACGCAGAGAAAAAAATGCTTTGCAGTCCCTCAGCGAGGTAGGCAAGCAAGTAGGGAAACCTTAGAACTGGCTGTCCGGGAGAGGGTAGGGGGTTGGGATAAGCACAGGTCTCAGATAGCCTCAGTCAGCAGCCACACAAGGTAACTCCTGACCTGATGCCCTGCCAGAACCAGTTCTGGCTGGCCTTAAATGCGATTCAGCATCCTATCAGTGTGGACGCGCTATTTCAAAATAGCAAAACGCTATTTCGAAATGCATTTTGTGTCTAGACACGTTATTTCAAAATAAGCTATTTCGAAATAATGCTGTAGTGTAGACATACCCAAAGAGACCTCAGAAGGTCATCCATTCCAATACCCATCTTGCTTACAACATGCCTGCTAATACAGCCCAGAATGATCATTGCTATATTTTTGCAACAATGTCACACTGTAAATAGATATTTAGCTTGTGATCTAATATAACTCCCAGATCCCTTTCTAAAATACCTCTTCCAAACTTTAATTTCCAATTTTGTATGTGTGTACTTACTTCACTTCAGAAGGAACACTTTGCATTTGTCATTACTGAATTTCATTCTATTTACTTCAGATCACTTCTCCAGTTTGTCTAGATCATTTTGAATTTTAATTTTATCCTCCAAAGTACCTGCATCCTCTCTCAGCTTGGTATTGACTGCAAACTTCATAAGTATACTCTTTATTCACATCCTTAAAGTTAGTGTTTACGTGCTTTCCTGGATTAGGGTCTAAAACAGATTACTCTTCCTCTACCATTTTATCCACAGTTTGAACTAAATATAAACTGTATATTAAATAGACTATACATTATGGCTATACTGTAGATACAAAGTCTTTGTGCTAGTGTAAGACCTTTTTCTCACTATTTCTGTGTATATACAAATAAACATAGATTACATACATGTTATAGATACTGAGAAGATGCATGGGTACGGCAGAGATCCAGAACTTATAAACCACAATTTTAAGGCAAAATAAGAGATATTAACTAATAAATACTCCCTTCACACTCATGGGAGATACAATCCCAGAAGATATGTTGAATATTTATTTCTTTAACCATCATTCATGCACAGTTACCTAAATGTTTATTTCTATCAACAACCATATTAATTCCCAGTCTTCTTCTGGACGATGCTTGTATTACAGCAGTAGTTTTAATTGAACATTTATTAAAATAAATGTTATGTCAGGAGACACCCATTCCATCTGGCTACACTGGACAGGCATTATTTCCTGGATGTGTCTGCTTTATACAACATCTCATACACATCTTGCTAACTAACAGAGATCATGATTAGATTGCTGTGGATTTTGTGCAACAGTAACAGTTCTTCCCTTCCTCTCGTCTCACTGATATTAGCTTATTTGCACATTTGACATAGTCTTTTTCCTTGGCTATAAAGTGTTTATTTAATTCTAAGAGAAATCTAAGAGAAGGAAGAAAACATCTATAAATAACAGCTCTTGGAATGCTAAAAAAATCAGGAATCTAGTGTTAAATTTTAATTCTTGAAACTAAAATAAGAAACATTTACCTTCTCCTACAAAATAGTCAGCTACTAACAAACAACTTTGGTGTGCTAGGGAGACACTTTTTGCTCTCTTAGCAGCCAAACATTTTTTTTATTGCTAGTTTAGTGAACAAGCACAAAATAAGCAGGAGATGCTCAGAATTTAAGAAACCCCAAATACTGTGCAGTTAATCTACTATTCTCTGTTATAT
Organism: Pelodiscus sinensis; assembly: GCF_049634645.1. Classification (NCBI taxonomy): domain Eukaryota; kingdom Metazoa; phylum Chordata; order Testudines; family Trionychidae; genus Pelodiscus; species Pelodiscus sinensis. The sequence continues at coordinate 49,598,799 of NC_134718.1, forward strand.
CAAAGTGCCTTTTTGTTTCTTTTACTGTGACTCATCTTAATGAAAGCCACTATTTTACAGTACATCTCCTTCAATCCAAATATTGCAAACTTGGGGTTTTTTTCCTTTAGAAAGGCCTTACAAAATTTAAAGATGTAACCACACATAATAGAGAAGGAAGTGCTGATTCTAGGGAACTTCAGATGGGGGTTTCATATTCAGTAGATTGGTTGATTTTTTTTTACCAACATGTGTATTTCCAAAAAGTCAATGCACATCCTTCTTCAACTGTATAATTAATATTTTAACTGTATCACAACTAACTTTTAATGGTCTTTCTGTAATTTACTGAGTCATTTTGCATGAAAGCAAATTCACTTTTCATTGGAAAGCTTTTGAATTTACTTCACATTAAAAAGAAATCTCTTGGTACTGTAGATTTTCCAGCATTTTAATATATTGTTTTGGGACATGTCAGCTTGAGGTCTTGCTGTTCATGGAAATTAAGTCCATGAACTCTGTAATAAATTATGAAGCTCATCCAAGTATTTTGTATTCTGCAATAACAACAACAACAACAACAAAAAAAGGCTATTAAAATATTCTTCCTCAAAAGACGGAATACAGTGCAGCAGGCATTTGTGGAACTCACTATAAAGAATGACTATTTGATAGAAGTATTTCTCAGCCTTCTGTTCCCCCATCTCAGGTTTGGAAGGATTGTTGGGTTTTGCTCAGGCTCTCTCCAACTGGCTCTCTTTGTTAGCAGTGTCCTCATAACTCTCAACATTGCAGCCTTTCAGTGTGTGATACCAGCCACTGATGTGACAAGTGTCCAAAGCACAGAACACCTGCCTTATTTTGTGTTTCATGCCCTATACAATGGGTAATTGTACTGAGGTAGCTGGCTGCCCAGAGACCCAGAGGGGGAAGAGTGTGTCTCTGCATCCTGGTGGGTGGAGCCACACCACTCTCACCCTGCCTTATAGGAAGCAAGGGGTAGGACTGGAAGTATGCAGACCAGAGTTGAAGGCTCAGTTAAACCAGCTGGAAGGGACTGATGCTTCCTGCACTGGGAGGTTTGCAGTTAGCTCATAGGAGGCAGATGACTGGCCCACACTGCCTGGATCACTGATTGACTTGACCCCAGAGGATGCCGATGACTGGCCCAGACTGGTAGGACCACTGGGCTTACTTGACCCAGTAAGGGCAGCTATTGGCGACAGAAGACTGCTCTGCTCTCTGGACTGGCAGGTACTCTGGAAGGGAAAGTGTGGAAGTGGCCCAGGGATGGTAGATCCATTTCGCTGCTATGCTGACAGGAGGTGAGTCAGCATGTTGCGGCCTGGATCTCTGCTGACTCAGTGGCAGACCACTCTTCCACTGTTGTGGCCCTGCTTCAGGACACAGTAGAGTGGCCTGCATACCCCCTGGCACCCACAGGTTGGGTGGCAGTCTCCCTTCTCCCTCAAGGCTCTTGGAACAGAGGCCTGAGTGACTGACTGACTCTTGCCTGCTGTGAACCAAAGTATGGGCTAATTTACTTCTTACAACTCTGCCTGAACCCTGGATTCCTTTTGCTGCCTGCCCTGATCCAGGGCCTGGGCTGACTGACCATTTATTGCTCAGCCTACTCACAGGCCTGAGCCTCTAGACTCTTGTTGCTGCCCTGTCCTGGGAGTCTGTGATTGTGTAGCCCTAGCCAGAGACCCAAATTCTTGGCTCTGGTTATCCTGCTGATTCCCCTCATCTCACAATGTGATGTCATAGTGAGGTGGATTGGCTGTCCACAGACCCACAGGAGAAGAGGTCACGCCCTCCTATAGACTATAGTAATATTTGAAACTATAAAACTATGCTTTTCAAGAATACTCCCCCATTTTTAAGCAAATTCAACTAGTTTTGCAATCTGTCAGGGTAGTGGGGTTGCTGGGGGTAGGCAGGGTGGAAAACCACTGCTCAGTTTGTTTAGAACAGGGGTAGTAGACAAGATATGGCCCATGGGCTGGATCTGGCCTGCAGACCACTGGATCCAGCCCATGGACCACCCAACCCAGCCTGGGCTGCCTGGGGTTGCAGTAGGGAGGGAGTCCTTCCCACACTCTGCATTCCTTCCTATGCTCCTCCCCCAGGCTAGAATCCACTTCGGTACCCATACTACTCCTGGATCCCGCACCCCAGCCCTTGCCCCAGATCACACCCTGTTCATCACCCAAGCTCTCTCTCAAACCCCACACCCTCTCCTGCACCCAAGACCTCATATTCCCTCCATAGAGAAATGCAGCCCCTTGTCCACTTACCAGAATCTTAAAGTGGTCTCCCATCAACAATTATTGTCCACCTCTGTCTTAGGGGCTGACAGGGTTTAAGGTTCCCTCTTATATGCTGCTGCATTGACATGGTTCTGGAGAGAGAAAGAGGGGTGGTCCCTGCTAGGTCCCATCCCAAAACAACTGATTCAGGCTATCCTGACCTGGCTGCTGTCTGCCCCAGAAGTCAGTCAGATGCTTCCTTTTCACTGGCAGTTTTCAGCCCCTGACTCCTTTCACCCTCTCCATGAAGCAGTACTCCAGGGGGCTCCACAGCTGACTCGAGAGGAAGCATCCAGGGTAAAAACTTTCCATTGGCCATGCATGCAGTGCGCCCACACCTAATTGGAATAGATATGAGCAAACACTCACAGAAGGACACTAATGTGCTGTCTTGCTTTAGTTTGGGGTACTGTGACTGGAGGCAGATAGTCACACAAAATGATGAAGCATTTTGCCTATCTGACTGACACAGCCAGTGGTCTTGTCAAGAGATTGATGGCTCTAAGGATTTGCAGGAAGCATTAGGAAAGCTTCTAGAAACTTTCTTACAGGTTGGTGCTATCAGCACTTCCTGGTAGTGTGGCCTCCTGCTAGAGGTGGATTTTGCCAAATACATCTTATCTAGGAGCTCAGAGACCATGGGCATGCATGAGGATGGGACTTCAAGTATTATTCTCCAGGACAGTACATCCATTATAAGATTAAAGCCACTTCCATTGGCCTGGTAGCATCAGAAAATTCAAGCAGTGTCAGCTTCCATTATTATACACGTAGCATATATTGTAAAATAATGTTACATGCATATGTTGTCATCTTTTGTTTTTGGTTTTTAGTGTTGATTCCCAGTTGAGTGAAGAAAGATTTGGGCCCAAAAGGATGCAGTGAGTCAGCTCTAGGTGTCTGAGCTGGATTCTGGGGCCTTTAGTGTGTTTGAACTAGCTTGGCATCAACTTATGCCAATAGTACATACTACAGCTGGGATCTCTGTGAATCTCAATCACTCATTTGGCAGCAATGACTTAGTAGCCAGAGCAGGGGTTAATTCAGAGGGAAGACTTAGTAGCCAGAGCAGCAGTTCATTCAGAGGGCAAGGTTAAAAAGGATTCCACTTTACTTCCTGGATATTGTGATGGTTTGGTCAGAAATTTTACCTCATGGGGTGTGCCATTGTCTCATTTTATGACAAGGTTTTAAACATTTTGTTTTATGATGGCCCTCCTGAATAATGCATCCTTGTGGGAATGTTAGTTAAATCAAGATTTTACAGAGCTATTACTTTACTGGAGTAGAAATCATGAATGTAAAGTAGTATTTTCAATAAAATCAGTTTAGGAAGGTGTATTTCTTAACACCCACAATTAAGTGACATACCATAAGCTTTCCTATTGCTAGAAGCTGACTCTTTATCTAAATATCTACACCATATCCCCAGGATGTTACATTAAACTTTTTGGCTGGAAGTTCTACACTTCTGGCAACACATTCTATGCAGATTTATGTTCCCAGTGATCTGCCACAGGCTCTTATTTGCCTGAAAATGGCTTGGACCTGTCACAGAAATGTGTGCCTTTTGCACAAAATTTAGCACCTTGACTATCTTAGCAAGAGATCATCTTTGAGCAATTACTGTGTCTTCTGTAAATTTTTGGCCATTTTCATGGTCTACACTTTTCGCCTTAGTTTTGGATACATCAGTATTAATATCTTGGTTGCGTATAAGAGCGGTTTTAACTTGATCATCTGTTTTCCTTGTGTAAAAGACATCTTCCTGGGGAGTTCCTTAGAGAGTCATCTTGGTCTTGACTGTAAATTTTGTTTAAATATGTAAATGTTTCCTCATGGGTATATGCATCTTCAAGGAGTAACACACACACAATGACAATCTATATTGTTTTCTAGGTTGTTGTTATTGTTTTCTAGGTATGTAGTAAGCTATGAATTCAAAATAAAGAGGATCTTATTGAAGGCTGAAACAATTGTCTAAATAATAGCATAACATGTTGCTTGATGCGATCTGAGTTTTGGTTCTGACTAGAACTATGTACAGCTTATTAGTTTTATTGCTTTTTTTGGCTCCCACTGACTTTTATTCTGATTGTCAAGTCCATCTGAACCCAGAAGGCACAGATGAATCTGAAAGAAAAAGTGGTGAATTTTGTTCAAATCCTTTACAGTGCTTACAAGCTCACAACGTTCAAGATTTGACAATTTTATTACAAAAGCAAAACAAGAGCATGAAACTCGATCTAAAACATTTGGCTGTATTGAGAGAAGGCAGTATGTCTTATTTTGAAGACTGAAGCAAGTTTTTAATAGAATCTCAAAATGTATTCAAACCAATCTCAGCTAGTTTCACGTTGAAAGCAGAAGCAAACTCAGCTAAGGGATGGGATTCCAAAATTAAATTTTCGAGGAGACTAGTTTGGGGCCTGGTAAGAGTTTGGATTACGTATGGGCAATGGGCAGATTTCCTAGTGGATGTCTCTCATTGCTCTCAAGCAATGCCTTCCATCTTAGCACTTAATCTACCTGTCCCTAGTTAGAGGAAACATCACTTTTATAGAGAACTTCTATGGGAAATGGAAGGAAAAATGAAAGGATTGGCGGGAAAATGGTTATGCTAACCACCCAACAAAGGCAAATTAAATAACAGAAATCAATCTATATGGACAAGAATCAACTTTTAAATATTTGGCAAAGGGACCAGACACAGTACAAACATCTTACTTGATTTCCCATGTTGTGGGGCCTGCCTTGCAGTTTGCCTCGTGTTGATAAACCTTTTTCCAGGACTGTTGATCCTTATAATTCCATATTTTCAAATAAGGCCATTTTAGAACTATTCTTGCTCTTTTCTGTTTATATTTTTTCATTCATTACAGTTGATGTTGTGTGATATCGAACTCATCAGTCAATAGATTTTATTGTATTGGTTGCTTTGATGAGGCTATGAAGATTACTATCCACAGACATTTAGCACAATATTTTTCATCCCATGAATGGTTTTTATATAACCCATGTTTACAGTCACTGTCCAAAGATGTAGTAAATTCACTAAGAAGCTTGAGGTTAATTATTCTTTTGACTGTGATAGGAATATCTTCACCTAGTTTTTCTGAAAGAAATGTAGATAAAGACTATAAGCAATTATGTTTTCCTTAAAATTGAGTGGCTATCTTGTTAAAAATATGTCTTGAATACAGATGGGCCTCAGTCACAATACTTGAATCCAGATCCAAATTTCCTCAACGCTCAAAAGTTCAGATCCAGGGTCTGAGCTCAAGATCTTTATCATCTCTAGTTTTGAACAGCAAAGTATATAAAGAGCTTTAGATTGAGATCTTCACCTTTCTTGGGCCTCTTTATGCTGTGTAGAAGGATTTGAGCCTCATAAAATGTACCCATAGGCTTCCTTTGGTGCAGGCAATGCAAAAGACAGCCATAAGAGTGCCTTCCTAGGCTCTCCCCCCCAAGCTCTTGCAGAGGGTGTAAATGTGGGGGCAATACAGCAGTAGTGCAGCCTCTGGACTTTCTGCACAGCACGGCAGCCCTTAGGGCAGCCAGTGGAAGCTACCATAACATAGACAAGACCTTGGAGCTGTCTAAATTATGCTGGGAGCCTGCCCAGCTCCTAGAACAGACCAGGATTGTGACGGCAAAAAAGTGGCTTAAAGCATAGACTTTCACTTAAAATACAGAATGCGTAATACAGCAGACTAGCCTGATAGAATCATGTTATTCTCAATCTTATACACAGCATAAATTACTTTGTATGTTTTCATATACAAACATTTTTCTTCAGAAAAGTCAGAAAGCATTTTAAAAGAAGGCTTATAATGGAAACCTGATAATGGAAGAAGTGGACACACACAGCATCACTGACAGAGCAGAAGGGCATACAGAATGACGTGATTAATGTGTGAAATTTATTCAGCCATAAGGCCTAAAGTACAATATAGACCAATTCAGTTGAAAGAAAATAAAAGAGTTGTTAAGCAACTAAAAGAGGCAGAGAAAAAAAATCAGTGCAAGAATATTTCCTTATTCAATTTGTAGGCAAAAGAGGGGTACAGAGAAGGATTTTGTGGAGTAGGATCAATAGGAATAGGAAGTATAGCAGGGACACAGCAAGATTGAACTGACAAAACATACTGGGCTTTGGGAGATGAATACTACCTTTGACTAATCACACACACAAAGCAAACATCACAAACAACATTCATTCTCCAGCTACATCTAATGCATGTCACAAACCCCATAATTCCACTTGGAATAGGACAACAGCGAGTTAGATTTCTAGATGACTTCAACTGTTTCACTTACAAAAAAAAGTTGCACAAAAGAACAAGCTAGCTGAGTAATTGGAATGGAAATGTCAGTTTTCACAGCCTATGATTTGAGGTAAGTGCCCTGCTATTATACAAACAAGTCTGAAGAAGAGCTCTGCGTACTTGAAAGCTTGTCTCTTTCACCAACAGAAGTTTATCCAATATATTATGTCAGCCACCATCTCTCTCTAATATATTAGGACTAACACGACTGCAACCTGCAAATTCTTATTATACAGTAGTTCTGTCAAGTAGACGGGGCTGAGTAGCTGTCATGATCTTCTCAGCAAATGCTTTCTTGGCTCCAGTCACTGAGGGTACGTCTACACAGCATGCTGGAATGAGCCTGAACTGATACATTTGGAGTAGCACTAAAAATAACTGTGCTTTGAAGCTGAGGCTTGGGCCAGATCTACGCTCAAAAGCCTAGAAAGGGGTTTGTTTCCAAGTGCTAGCTACAGTTATTTTTAGAGTGCTAATGTGAATCCCACTAACCTGAGACTGTCAGATGGACTGGGAGGTTTGCTCCACAATGCTGTGTAAACATACCCTCAGATGCTCTCCACTCCCACGTCTCCTCCTGCAACCCAGCAATGAAGAAAATTAACATTTACAACTATGCAAGTCACAATGATCCACATTTAAAGTGCAACTCTTGTGGGTAATTATTTCCCATTTCTTTAGGTGACACAAACTATGGAGCTGGTTTTAATGTTTATAAAATAGCTTTATACCCTTATAAAATATGTTTAAAATGTATTAAAAACAGCAGGCTAAACCCTGAATGTCTTGATCAGTCAAGACTCACTGACTTCCATGCAGGCATTGTCTGAGTTAGAATTCCAGAACATGGACAATGTGAATTGGACCCAGATTTGTGAAGCTATTTAGGCATTGCAGTGCTGAGTGGTGCAATACCTAACTGATTTGGGAGCCTAAATTTCATGTTCAAGTGATTCAGGGATGTCGAAATCTAAATCCCATTGCTAGATGAGACTTCTCACTTTATATTATTTAGGCCAAGACATGTGGAGTAGATTTGGTCAACTCTCTGGGATGTAGGGCACAACATAGTGGCCCCATCATAAATACTAGAACTGGAAGGGACCTCAAGAGGTCATCCAGTCCAGTCCCCTGCCTTCATGGCAGGGCCAAGCACCATCTACCTCAGGAGTGGGCAATAATTTTTGATGGGGGGGCACTCCAAGATTTTGGAAAGTGGTTGAGGGCGGCACTCTTCCATGATATTAATGGAGGAGATGTGGGGTCTGGAATGGAGGTTGGGTGCAGAAGGGAGCTTGGGATAAAGGACTGGGGTGGAGGAGGGAGACTGGAGTCTGAGAGGGAGTTGGGATGAAGCAGGCGGTTGTGACATAGGGCAGGGGACTGGAGTGCAAGGGTTTGGGATGTGACCTGGATAGGAGGGGATTGTGATCTGGGGCAGGAGATTGGGGTGCCAGATCTGGGAGGAGGTATGAGTGTAAGAGTGGAACAGAGAGTTTAGGTATGTTGAGTGCGGGGAGGGAGGCAGAGAGTTGGAGCAGGGAAGGGCTGGGGTGCCAGAGCAGGCTGTGGCCAAGAGACTTACTTGTCAGCTGCCAAACTAACCTGCTTGCCTGCAGAGCTTAAAATGTTTCTTAGCCAGCCTGCTTGCCTGGCCGTGTGCTTCATGAATAACTGAACCCAGGAGAGGGGATGAGATTTTTCTTAACTGCCTGTTATCCTAACAAGCAGCTCCCATTGGCTGATTTCTGCCAGAAACCGGTCAATGGAAATGTGCTTGGGGTGGGGCAGCTCCTAAAACTTCTCCCCTCCCCTCCCCTCCAGTTTTAAAACAGAAACGGAGCCCTGTAGCTGCATTTCTGCACGGCATGTGGGGGCTGCAGGGCAAGCTGGGGAGCCTGCCTGGGGCTCCCCACTGCCTCTGCAGGCCGGATCCAGTGGCTTGGCAGGCTGGATATGGCCCACGGGCTGTATTTTTCCCAGCCCTGATCTACATCATCCCCAATAGATGTCTATCTAACCTGCTGTTAAATATCTCCAGAGATGGAGACTCCACAACCTCCCTAGGCAACTTATTCTCATGTTTAACCACCCTGAAAGTTAGAAAGTGTTTCCTAATGTCCAACTTAAACCTCCACTGCTGCAATTTAAGCCCATTGCTTCTTGTCCTATGCTGGGAAGAGATTGGTAGGTATTGGCATAGTAGCTGCTATTTTATCTATCTCTCTCTCAGGGTATGTCTACACTACCACCCTAGTTCGAACTGGGGTGGCTAATGTAGGCATTCAAACTTGCAAATGAAGCCCGGGAGGAATAACGGTAGTTCGAACTAGGAGCTTTAATTCGAACTACCTAGTCTGTGCCGCGTGTAGCCGTGGGCAGGTAGTTTGAACTATGGGTCATTTAAAAATGGCGGCACCTGGGATATTTTAATCCCGGGCTTCATTTGCAAGTTCGAATGCCTACATTAGCCACCCTCGTTTGAACTAGGGTGGCAGTGCAGACATACCCTCCGTGTTTCACTGGCATGGAGGGAACTTCCAAGCAGCCAGTTAAATAGATTTAAATCTGCTTTGTGGCACAAGACTGACTTACTGAGCCAATGAATCTGACTCTTGTCCTTTATGCCAAACAGATATCCGGTTGGACACAAATGCTTACATAAAATGAGAAACTTAAAAAAAATAAATAAAGGAGCCTCCAGGATAATCAAGAAACCAACAACCCCAGCCCTTCATCATTTTCAAGGCAGATCACGGGCAAGTGTGCATTTAGCTTCCTTCTTACCTCTCTGCTCTGTCCTGCCAGTAGACATAGAAATGGCAAGGAGAAAAATATATAAATGGATGACTGAGAATGAGATACAGAAGTTCCATGGATCTTATATGTCTGCTCACTCTCCCAGTGACAATATATGCAATCATACAAAAAAAATCAGCTAACTGCTGATATTTTAAATCAAAGTAGTAGCTTGTGCAATGCTGAGGAAAGTAATGACGGAAAGTCTTTAGACAAATGAACAATTCTCTCAGCACTACATTCGTATAGAAGGGCCATCTCAGGGATCTGGATGCATACTATCAGGAGAGCAGCCTCAGGCACATTGATTCTATTCCAGCCTTCCTACAACTGAGCTATCTGCTTAGGCACTGGATCATTTCAGATTGGCCGGCAATGTTATAGGTATCAGTCAAGTGACCATAAAAGAATGTCTTTGACAATTTCAGCAGCCCATGATGCATCACAATTCATTCCATAACAATAGCAAGTGAAAATTCTTTTCTTTTGCATGAATACTCAGGTTAGTAGGAACATTAGCTAACATTTAAAGGGTGGAGGCTACATTTAGACTGTACTGTACTTCAGCATCCAAATACAACTGGATTTATTTTTGTGCTGAGCCATCCTTTTAGAACCCTTTCCTGCTGCATGATTTTGGGGCATTAGTGGTGCTAGGACTGGTTTACTAAAGAGTTTGGGGTTTATCATCACTACTAGTGGATTCTGGAATGATGTCAGGAAGGAATTCCCCTCTTCAAGGAGCTGGCTAGGTGGATTTTGGGTTTTCATCTCTTTGGAGGCCATCAGGAAGTGTGCTTGTGTGGAAGCATATTTTATTTATTATGCATGTGTGTCCAGTGACAGCATGGGGCTAGTTTGGAGAGCTCATACCCAAGCATAGAGCAATAGGACATTAGGCATAATTTTGCTGTGGTCTGGAACCTTAATCAGATAATTTTGAAATATTAGTCCAAATTCCTATTATTGGGCTGGATGATCGTGGAAGCATATCTGGGTAATCATTCCTTATGTATTTGGTTGGTTCTCAAACTTTTTGGCCTGTGACCCACCCTGCTCAATGCAGACCTTTCCATGGACCACTAGCCAACCACCCATCATGACAAAATGGTAAGAGGAGGGTTGAGGGTGCAAGGTCTGGGTAGGAAGTTGGATGCAGAAGCGAGTTGAGGGTGGAGGGAATCTGGGTGGGAAGGGGGTAGGGCTACAGGCTCTGGGCATGAGGGGGATGAGGCATGCTTACCTGGCTCCACAGCTCGTGCTGCTCCCAGGCACTGCACAGCTCCTATTGGCTGTGATTTCAGCCAATGGGAGCAGCAGGGAAAGACTCCACACACATGGTTTCCTGTACTCCTGTTCCCCCAGCTGTGGCGAGGGAGAGCGGCAGCAAGCAGAGCTGGTGGGTGAAAGGCTGGAGTGCCAGTGCAGGCTTCCTACTGGGGGGGGGGGGCAGAGAGGAGGAAACCCCGAGCCTATGGCCCACCTGCAAGATGGTTACAGACCATACTTTGAGCTGCCTTATGGCAACTGCATAAGATCAAAACCAGGTTGAGATCCTGTTTATTAGCTCCCATCACCTTCATTTGTCTTGTCTAAATCTGTGGACACCATATTTCTGTATGTTGTGTATTATGTACTGGTTATGTCTGCATAAATGGAGAGGTAGTTATGACATGATCCCTGACTAGAAAAGTAGGAGGAAGAGACACTTCTGGATAAATGGAGAAATAGGTAGATTTTACAAACTAGACTCAGATCAGATCTTTTCTTTCAGAAAGTTGGAAACATACATACACTCCCAAAATAGGTGGTTTTCCTACTATACAATACAATATGATTGAATTTTGAAGAAGCTCCTTACAGAGGCATAGGAGCTATACTCTATAACCCTCCTTTTGGACCAAAGATATTTTCTAAAAGGTCTGTGTGAAATTAGAGGAATAAGGGCCAAATTCTAATTTCATTTAACCTAGTGTAAATACAGAGGATCACCAACTACTTTAATGGAGTTTCTTCAGAAATGGCCAGAAAAACAATTTTGGGATATGATCTCCAGTATTTGCTTATGAGTGTGGTCTGTGTCAGATCGCCTCTTCTCTCCTTCACTTACTCTAGGTTCCCAGCTTGTTCTCTATTCATGCAAGTTAGTCCCTGGTGTTTGCTCAGCAGCAAACAAGCTTATGACTATTGCCCAGATCCTCTAATTCTCCTAGGAGTAGCAAGTTCCTAACATGGATTTAGGAAGATGTTATGAAATATACTAAGTCAAAGGGTAACTGTTCCAGTGAATTAGTGCAAGAGATGTTATTTCTGGGAGCGTGTATTTCAGTGCTATTTGGTCAGGTATTAGATTATAAAAAAGAGGTTAGTTAATTTAATAATCCAGTAGATTATATTACATAATATTTTTCACTCCAAATAACCATAACTTTACAACTATAACTACAGGCTCTCTAAGATGTAGACACTTTGGAGACAAAGTGTTATTCCACCTGCATAATCAATAATGTTTGATCTATTAGTAAATATGTGATGTTCTTGTAATCAAACTTCATCTACTATTACTGCATTCTAAAGAGATTATAGTATTTGATTCCTTTGGACATGACGGAGGGTGATTTTATTGTAGTTCACTTTTTTTGTAGTATTTAGTAAGACTTTTAGCTGCCTATTATCTTCCAAAAAAGAATAGTCCAGCAAATAAAAAAAATCTATAGACAGATACCTAAGTGGCCATATTTTCAAAAGTTCAACACTTTTGAAAATCTATCCTAAGACTTAAGGGCCTAGTTTTAGGTTTTATTTTTTAAAACTTAGCCATTATCGGTGTGTGGCAAACTATCCATTAGCTCAAGAGACATAGCACAGCACAAACTAATGAAAACAACATGATACATTGTAAAGCAAATCTTCCTCTAGCCAGATAGATTTTTAAAAATTTGAGTCAAATTCATCAGATTTATTAGAAAAAACATTTTGTTCCTACATTCTTGTATCTCCTTGGCCAATAACAATTTTCCTCCCTCCTTTAAATCAAGTAGCTCACTCTTAATGATAATTCAGAAGAGCTGTGCTGAGGGCACTCTCCAATGAGAATAAGCACAAACGGAAGATAAAGAACTACCAATTGAAAATGGGCCATTTTGATTTTATATTTTGAGTGAAGTGGTCTTGATATTCATCGGAAAGTGAAAATTATTATTACAAGGCTAATTTTATTAGATAAGTGACAAAATTGGGGCATGCAGGTTATGGAAGAGGCTTCCACTTTTCAATGATTATAAAGATTTTCACGTTGGGAGTTTATGTTATGGTTGTTTTAATTATATATTGGCCTTTTCAGTCATTTTTTAACTTCAGTGAGTGTTTATCTCTAATTTGTGTTCTAAAGAAGCCTGCCTAATCCCAAAACACAAATAAGCCTCCAGTCCTTCACAGAGTCCTATGCTGGGATATGGCCAAGTCTCATGCCGAGACCAAGCGCTCCCATGGATTGATCTCCCATTGAATTTAGAATAGTGGATTGATGTCTACTCATTGAGAAAAAGACATATAACTCTCAACTACTTTCATTACCTCACTGTACTTCCAGGTAAAAACAAAACAACAGTGATAGATTCACAAAGCAAAGAAGGACAGTGTCATAGTTCATGCAACATACATTACATATTACCTATACCGGACCAGATTCACTGCCACATTCTGGCTCTTTTGTGCTTCTCTGATGGCTCAAAGCAGACAAGAGCTGCAGTGAATCTGGCCTACTGTTGTCTGGTTTCTTGTATTTCAAATTAAAACATATGGAAAGCTTTTAAAAACATACCTAAATGGGATTCTGTATTTTTTATAATTAGTAGTTTTTAGAGTTCACAACACAATTTTATAGCACTCAAGGCCTGCTCACTGCAACATATAAAAAGAAAGCATTGTTTAAAATAACTAAATAAGGTTCTTAAAGAGGTTTTTAAAAATTGATAACTAAACATACTGTATGGGATCGATCTTAATTACTGTCCATGTGGAATTTTTTTCTTGTGGCTTTTTTCAATGAAAAAACATTAATGAGAAACTTTAAAGGCTTGTTAACAATATCCTTTCATCAATCAAAGGCACTGTCAAGTACACTGTGCTCACGTCAATTTTCACCTTACCACACAGCTACCATTTCTTACTTTCTTATCCACTCACCCACCCTAATATATAGATCCTTGTCTGAGCAGACTTGAGGGTGATGGAGCCCAGACATTCCCCATCTGTCTGCAGCTGGTGCCACTTGGTCCAGAAGACTTTGGACTACTTCCCTTAGTCACTTAAAGACACATCAGTACCTGCAGTTTCTCCAGTCTCTGGCTTCAGCTTTTAACTGCCACCTACACATTACTTCACACAGACCAGAAGCTGTTCTGGATCAGCACTCTGTACAGAGCTCATTTTAAACCTTCATACTTACAAAACTGATAAAGAATAAAACTGTTGTTAACATCAGCTTCTTAAACACCAACATTTTAATTAAAAGCCAGCTAAATAGGGGGGAAAAAACCCCTAACAGAAAAAACAAACAAAAAACAACCCACCAACAAGCAAGATCAAGATTTTTTTTTAAAAAAGCAAACTATTTTAAATCCTAAAATATCTCAGTGCATAGAATGTTCTCCCTTGCTGACGAATAGTGTACAATGAAAAGAAAAATGCGAACAAAATGTCATTAGTACAGAGAACCACAGAACATTAAAACTATTAAGAATGCGGGATGGGGGAAGTTTGTATTATGGCAGGCCTTCCGGAAAAATCTGTGGGAGAAAATTGAAAAAAAAAATCCTCCTACTTTTTCACATCCTGTATTAAGCATATTTATTACTCATACACTATGTATGTTATTTGAAACACAAATAGCACACAGTCTTTTGACGAGCTATAAAGCCAGTATGACCGATTTGCACATCAATGTAACTAAAATATCCTGCCCACTTTAATAGCAACTGAATGTACTGTCAGTAATATTTTCCATTGTTTTCAAAGCAAGTCACAGTTAAACAGAAAAGGAGATCTACAGTGATTGAACAAGGGGAAGAGTACTAAAGAGAAGCTTTTTAAATACAATTCTATGCCAATTATGTTAGAATATAACAGGAATTACAATTAAATCTGTAAATGCAATTCTTCAAAGATTTTTACATGTCTATAAGATTGTTACTGAGCAATTACTCTTGAGATAGCACATAAATCTTACAGGACTCCCATTGGATTAGTGTGCTTTAAGTTTTTAAGCAATCTCTTTTTATAGATTTTACTCTTATATTGCATTTTTAAAAAAAGAAAACATTTCCAGAAATACCATCTTTCACATGTAGAAATAAAGACAGAATAGACAACTTAATGCAAAATGTATTTACATTATGCATCACATCCAGTACAATTATCAGTATTATCAAATTCTAAATTTGGTAAGACACAGTGAAATATGATAAAGGATAAATGTTTGGTAATATTTATAAATAACAGTAGTTTGATGTTGCTATTTTGTTTTTGCATGTCCATAGCTTAACATAATCAGAACCATACTGACAATAATATTATTCTTCATCTAACATGTCCACAGTTAGTTATTAAATAAATATGTTAAAAAATTAACATCAATATGAATTAAAGAACATGGAAGTGAACATAGTATAATCTGGTATCTGGCAATTACTGAAGAAAAATTAAATATACACTTTATAGGCCAAATCCTGCTCTTCTGACCAAGACAAGAAGTTTCACTAATTCTCATGGGACTGCTTACATGAACAGGGAGAACAGAATTTGGGCTTACATTTAAAAATGTCCTTATGACTACAATGAATTGGTTTACTGTTTAAGATGCTTACAGTATGAGCTCATTTCTTCAAAAACTGTGCTTGCATGAAAGTGATCTGTAACAATCTTTAAGCCTGAGGCCCTTTATCATTTGGTACTGATACATAGGATGTAATCTGCATTTTTCATTTGGGTATAAAAGAGAACTAGTGCGGATGCAATTTTATTGTATTTCTAATGCAGAAAACACAACATATTTCTTTTAAAACATCTCTGTTGTGTTTAGGTTTGCTGTAGATGATGTTTTCTATGGAAGGAGAAAAAAAAAAAGGAGGAAAAGAATGACCCATTGCAAAATTCAGTTTCTCCCATGGTCAAGGGCATCTATTTCATTATAAATGTAGTTCCGCCAAAACAAATATTATTTTTGAATCTTTCATTATCTTAGTCTCTGGAAATGGGCTAAAACAGCATGTGTTGGTATTAGATGCTGCAGAGCCAGCTGTCGTGCCTGGCTGCACAGTGTCTCAATGTCAGCAGTTCAAAGCAATGCAAGGCTGAATGGGAGGAAACTTGATAGGTCAGTGGAACCCAATTCCAAGTAAAAAAGAACATAGATTTCCTTTTTCTAGCTTTTTTTTATTTGGATTTTTTTTTTAAAAAAAAATACTTTTTCTTTAGTTCTATATTTTCATAAACTATGCTGTGACCTCTCGCCAGAATAGGCTTTAGGCTACTCCAAGTGATTGCTTTTTATGTTAATTTCTACTGGCTTCTCATAGCAGTACTCAGACCTGTACAAAACAATGCCAGTTTGAACCATGCTGTTGCCTTCTTTAGTGGAAACTTCAGGGCATATATCAAGACTCTTATGACAAGGCAGAGAAAACCCTCAGAGACAGAAAACAGAAAACTGGTATTGTACTGCTGTGACACAACAACAGCAGGCCAAAACCAAATCCCAGTCTTCCTTGGGTTTTTTTTTTCTGATAAATTATTTTTAAAGCTACACTTCTGATAATTCAAAAACACTGGTATGGAATGTAACATATGCACAGATTTTGCCAAGAGTATGAAAGAGTCCTAATAGAATTACCTGATGTATAGTTTCAGTAGGTGCAAATTCTCAATAGCTCATTTGTGTTGTTCTAAGTATTTCATCATGGAGGGTCATTTGGCCAGAGTACTGCACAGAATCAAGATATCATACAAGGAAATCAGCACTATTACAAAAAAGAGAGAGAGAGAGAATGCTAACAGTATACCTAAGTAGCAATGTGGATTCCCCTCCTTGAAACGGAACCCCTAGAGGTTCTTGTGTCATAGTGCCCTTCATTAGTGGTCATACCAGTCTGCAGTTTGGGCATCATTAGCAATCTCTGAAATCACTGGCAAAGAAAGGCCATTCTTCATCTTACTATCTAACTACAGCACCTTTCACAATACATACATGGGATGCAGAATGCAGGACTGTAATAATACTAGACAGCTAATTCCTGAGGCAGACTGTCTGAAGCATTGCAAATAGGGCAGCTCGGAGATTTCAACTCCGCTGTTCATTTTCAAATTCATTCTTAAACAGTAGAGGAAAAAAAGTGGTGAATGAGGGTCTAAATACATTGTAAAACACATGCATTTAATTCTTCTAAGCTCTAGTGCCCTCTATTGGAAAACATGCAGACAAAGAATATGCAGCTTGGCCTACAACACAAAAACAAACAACAGTATGCAAGATCATAAATGTAGGCTGCCTAGACAACAAAACAGTATGCTTATAATAAGAGAATTTCTATTATCATTCTAAAGCTTCTTCCTGTATATCTGAAACTAATAGCATGTTGCTATAGCCCTGCAATAATTTTCAACCTAAATTTTACTTATCTTGAAAACAAGTACAAAAATTCCACAAAAAGAAAAAAATTCAGAATAAAGCTTCAGGAGCAAATGTACTTATTTTATAATTATATTATTATATACACGTAGGCAAACAAGTTGCATACCAGATATAGTTTCTTTTTTATAAACTTCTGTTTTACAGTATGAAATTATAAATTTTAGTTCTCAATATGTTCTGATTGTTAAACTTTTCATTGTCTATCTCCTGGTTTTCAGTTTTATCCTCATAAACTTGTGAGCTCAAAAAACAGGCAGGTCCAAATGATGTAAGTACCCAAGTACAATCAAATGCTTAGACAGCCTAATGATATAAATGGCACCTGCAAAAGGTTGTGGACACAAACTATAGTTGCAAATATTTGTGTATGTGAGTTGAAGTACAAAACTGGAGACCGTGTTGAGGTTTTGCTAAAAATCTGTTCCTCTACATGTTGAATGATTTACACTTACTGTATATGACAGTGTCCTCATGACATTCACATTTACTATTCAAAAGGACACATTTCTGGCAAAACAAATGTAAATATCTACAGATAAGAAGCAAGTGATGTAATATTTGAAAAAGTTTAAAGTTTGCAGAAAGCATTGTGCTCGCTTGTTGGTATCCACATATTATAAAAGATAAAATACACCCAAACTGTACATATTATAAGGCTATATTTTTATCTCAGGGTTCTGGTGACATGTACAAACCACTTGAGCTTTGCTTTCTTGGTTTATATTGCCACCAGAAACCCTTGATAAAAATACAGCCTTATATTGTACAGTTGGGTATAGTTTATTTTCTCCATACATCATGTACTGCATTTTATTTACACACATACCCACAGAAACATGTACATGCATAACATAACTTTATTAAAAAGGTAAGATATCAATAATGCTGCATTAACAAAGTAATACATTGTAACATAATACAGAAATTTCTTTGTTAGCAATGAGCTTTCTAAAGAGACACCTATGAGAATGTGAAAACCCCCTATAAAATCAGTATTTCCATGTTATAATTTATGATTCCCAGACTGAAAATTTCAGCTCTTGGTAGTTTGTAATATTTTATTTTCATGGAATCCTTTTTAAGTAATCAGAAAATTTACCTTCAATATCCTTTGCCTACATTTTCTATAGATAACCTATATTGGGGGAAAAAAAAGCTTTATTCCTAAGTATTCAGAGTGTTGCATAATACACTTGAAAGCTAAATACAATAAGTAAAAATCACAATATTACTGATACAAAAATATAACCATTTTAAATTTTTGAGCAAGCTACTGTATCTTAATTGCTTACTTGGAAAAAAGCTATTTGGCATAAAATAATTTTCCAGAATCTTCTTTACTGACTAGTGACTGCAATGTCAATAAAAGATAAACTAATTTTTATTCGTATCTTTTAAACATCTCCAACAATTTGAAAAGAAAAGCTGTGAATAGGCAATTCAATAGGCATTTCCTTTTGAATGATTCTCAATGTGTTTAATTAACAACTGTTTACGTAAAACATCATTTCAACAGTTCAAACATCAAAGAAAAACAGGAGAATCTTGGGCACCAATCCTGGCAGAGGTACAAGCTTTTCAATCTGGACAAATACAAAGCGAGGCAGGAACAGGGAGGTGTGTGCTGAAGCTTTTGCATTTCATTTTGCTCTCAGAAACACGCAAAGGCTTCAGACTGCCGGCTGTCCCCTCTGTGAGCCAGATGCTTCCTTAGAGGGGCAGTTGCACCTAACATTTGCCATGCCCCTCCCACTCCCTTATCCTTGCTTTAATGGACATTAAAAATAGAACAAAACAGGACTGGAGATGGGAA
This sequence comes from Pelodiscus sinensis, assembly GCF_049634645.1. Lineage (NCBI taxonomy): Eukaryota > Metazoa > Chordata > Testudines > Trionychidae > Pelodiscus > Pelodiscus sinensis. Next base: position 49,617,723 of record NC_134718.1, read on the forward strand.
CAAAATACATGCACAACAGGCACAGTCCGCTGTACTCATTCTGCTGTAAAATGTAAAAACAAGAAAGGGCATACAAGCTGCGTCCCCTAGGACACATCCAGCTTTTTTAATATAGTAGTGCCACCACACATTTCACTTCGGATGTTGTATTATATTTATATGTCACTCAAATATTTACCATTTTCCTGAATTCTACTGTGTGTTCTGAAAGCTTGTTATAAGCCAAGTATCTTTGGTTATGTGTTTTGGCTGTATAACAGCTGTGGCTGAACTGCATCAATATGCTAACTTTTCTTTCTGAAGCTTTTCATGTGACAAAAGCCACTGTTTCAGATGAGTTCCTCCTCCATAGTTGCCAGTCTGTCCACTGCTACAAATCACTCTGTGGCATGGTATTATAATCGGAACCTGCAAAATATATATGCATATGAAAATAAGGAATCTGAAATGTCTGTCTCTGTTTTCTTGAGATCATTATGAATTATAGTTCTTGTGTTTCTCTGGACAGAAATGTAAACCACACTTTAGAGAGCCCTGGTTGGGTGTCAGTAAGACCAGGGCACTGTGCAGGAGCAAGGGCTGGCAGAGTCAGGCTCCACATACTGCTCACCCATCTCTGATTTATCTGTGGTGGACGCCATCTGCTCTCCATGTCCCCTGGCTCTCATAGCAGACTATGGGAGCAGTAGATGTGGGAAGACAGCCTCTAGCGCACAATAGGTTACCACCATGGTCCTCAACCAGGACTCTGGGCCCCCTTGGAAGGCCGTGAGGATGTTTCAGGGGGTCCATTAAACATGGCCAGCATTAGAATTGCTAGGGCCCAGGGCAGAAAGCCAAAGTCCCACTGTGCAGGACTGCAATTCAGGGCCCAAGCCCCATCACCTGGAGCTGAAGTTAAGGTTTGAGAAGCTTAGCTTTACGGAGCCCTTTGTGACGTGTGGCCCAGATAATTTACTTTGCTTGCAACCCTTTTACACTGGCCCTGACTTTTATATGCAGAAACACAGTTGTAGTTACACAACTAGACTATGGAGTTTTTATAACATGTTTGAAGTGAAGAGGCTCAATAAGAAAAAAAGGTTGAGAACCCCTAGTTTACAACAGCAATCACTTTTACCATTCACCAGTTAGGCTATGTCTACACTACAGAGTTTTTTGCGGAAAAACAGCCATTTTTCTGCAAAAACTCACCAAGTGTCCACTTCTCAAGCACATTTTTGTGCAAGAGAATCGAAAGAACGGAGGGTTTTTTTGCGCAATTGGTAATCCCCTTTCTACGAGAAAGAAGCCTTTTTGCGAAAGAGTTCTTTAGCAAAAAAGCGTGTGTAGACGCGGAAGAGGGGGGTTTTGAGCAAAAAGAAGAAAGAGGAAAAAGCACAGGTGCCCTGGTGGCCATTCTGTGCATACCAATCAGTGCTTACTTTCGAGAGTGTGTCCATGCAGTCTGGATGCTCTCTTTCGCAAAAGCCCATCGCTTTTTCGGTGCGCTTTTGCAGTGTGGACGTGCTCTTGTGCAAGAAGTTTTAGAGGAAGATGTCTACCAATAAAAGCTTCTTGAGCAAGAAGCCTGCAGGCTAGACGTAGCTTAAGTGAGCAGAGAAACCAGACATGAGTAGGCCACTAAGAACAGAGGGGTTAGGATGGCTACTAATACACCATTAAATTACTGGCGACCCGGACTCAAATATTAAGTTACGAGTTTGTATAGTGGCCATTTGCTGTATTAGTACATGGGCACGTCAGCTGCCAAGTCCAGGACTGATTGCTGGCTCACTGAAAGGAGGCAGACTGGGAATGCAGTGGATGCAGTTCACTCAGACCTTGCAAGCTAGGAATATTTATCACTCAGTGCTGCCCCCTCTGGGCAATTAAGCTGTGACATTGGTGAGTTCTGAAAAGGAAACCAGTTCCGAGCAGAAAAAATAAACAGTGTTGAGTGTAGGGATAACAGATTAAAAACCAGGGGAAATGGAGAGATTGTTAGGGTTCTTAAAGAGGAGGCAAAGGTAAAAGCCATGATAACTATTACATGTTACATGTTCTCTGAAAAAAATGCAATTGCTCGGAACTCCCTGCACCTCAACACCACAGACTCAAACACACAAATGGACAGGTCAGTGATAGACAATGGGTTAGAAACACATTCTTAAAAACATAGAAGAATTCAAACAAATGTAATCGAAGGAGTCCGGTTCCTCTTTAAGACATTAATTGAAAATGATGTGATGAAACAAATAGGCGAAGCACAAATTTACAGCATGTTAGAAGTGTAAAATCAATTAGTGTCATGTTGCTGAGATTTCTGCAGATACCTGTAGTATGTGCCTTCAGTTGTTTGTGGTCACTGTTTTATCCAGTGCTGAATAAAAATGCACTTCTTATACGAGAATTCTGACAGCTGATATGAGAGAGTTTAACAGGTGTTCTTTATCCCAGAGTCAGCACAAAAACAACCTGGTTCTCATGGTAACAACTTTTCAAATTAAACAACAGAGTAAATGGGCCCAGAAACACCATATAACTTGTTAGTGGATTTGTTAATGACCCATTGGGTGGCCTTAAATTACATACCCTTCTATTGCCAAAATCTGCATTTTGGAAGATGGTAAAACAGGTTTTTCAGCTGACTCTCTCCCTTGCATACTCCTTGGTAGTGAAGAGAAGACTATATGAAGACGGAGAAATATATTCTATGTCTGTGCTTTTTTTTAAAAGTAGAGGTATATAAATCATGCAGAAATGACACAAATACATGAAGGTATCTTTGAAACAGTTTAAGAGTTGGTGAGGAGGAAAGAGAGAGAGTAAAGGGGACTGATTCTGTACTGAGTCAGATCCCACGCAATCCTATTGAAGTCATCAGCTTATAGATCATCTCCTGGAAGAAAATGTGCATGCACGTGAGAGACCCTCCTCTCCTCTCCCGATCCTGAGTTGCCAATGAGCAGCACTTTGCATAACAATGGAGAGAGGGAGACAAAGGCAATTTTAAATTACCTTTATGGTCTGTTAATCCAGGGGCCATCCATGTGCTGGTCTGGTCCCTACCATAAACTAGAGCAATTTGAAAACTAACTCAATCTATGTCTGCTGCCACATAACTCCACCACTCTCTGACAGTCTGGAATTGTTGGTGCCAGCGGTTGGGAATTGGTTGGCACAGCATCTGTTACAGTATCTTTAGGTCACCTTAGAATTCTCCATTCAGAAAGAGAATCTTCTAGTGTCTATCACTTGCGGCACCTTTGCACAGTGAAAGGACTGCAAAGCTTTTCTAAATCAGGGCAGGATCTAGACCATACTGTAGAAAACAAAGAGTTCAAATAGATCCTGGTCCTGCAAAGCAATGCATCTACATAAACATAAGTCAACACAATTCCACATGGAAGAAAAGGAAGATCACATTTCAGGGCCTGAGATACACATATCCATATAATTTGTTGATGTTTCTCCAAAGCTCAAAGAAGCATGTAGTACCTCATGAGCATTCATCAGCATGGTAGCATAACGAAAAATAGGTATTTAATTATGAATATTTGGTTATGCCAAAAACAATTTTCCAAAAGGAAAAAATAATAGTGACAGAATAAGGACAATACCTACTGCTTTGTGTAAGATCTAAGTGCTGTAGCAATGGGTGCATTATAAATACCTAAAATACATAAAGAGAACAGAGTTGTTCTAGAAAATGGGACGTTTGCCAGGTTTCCTTTTGCTACTACGTTAACAATTAACATTGTTGACTAGTGTATAGAGCACTGCCTTGGGACTCAGGAAACTTGAATTCTAGTCCTAGTTTTGCTACTAGTCTTCTCAGTGACTTCAGACAACTCACTTCAACTCTTTATGCTTCAGTTTCCCATATGTAAAATGATACTTCTTTGGTTAAAATATCTGAGAACTTCACAAAAAGTAATATGTACAATTATTATAATAATAGCCCAGTATCTGAGTCTGTAACGCTGACGTACACAGCCACACCCCCTGGCTGTGTACGTCAGCACCCCGCCCCCCTTCTCCTCCTGCCAGGGCGCTCCGCTGAGCACTGCCCCGTTCAGTTGGGCCCTGGTGGAGGAGCAAGCTACGGCAAGCGGCCGTTTGGGGTCCGCGCTCCCCATGCGTGGGGAGCGCAGACCCCAAATGGCAGCTTGCCGCCGCTTGCTCCTCCACCAGGGCCCAGCTGAGCGGCGATTGCACTGTACCGCTCAGCTGGGCACCGATGGGAGGAGAAGGGAGGGGGGGTGCTGATGCACATGGCCAGGGGGCGTGGCCATATACCTCACCGTCCTCCATTCCCCTCCCGCTGTGGCACTGAGTGCTGCGCTCCTCAGCCAGGCCCCGGCGGGGGAAGGAAAGAGGGGTCAGTGACGTATGCGGCCCCGCCCCCTGGCCGTGTACATCAGTGCCCCGCCCTCTTCTCCTCCCCCATGGCTGCCCTCTTCATTGGGGTGGGGGGGACTGGCCAGGAAGGGAGCGGTGCTGGCCGGGAAGGGGGGGGCCTGGAAACAGTTAATGGGGGGGGCAACGGGGCTGGCCAGAGGAGATGGGGGGGCCAACGGGAAGCAGGGCTGGTCATGGGGGGAGGGGGTTGGGTGGAACAGGGCTGACTGTGGGATATGGGCCGGGGGGGGAATGGCTGGGAGGGGGCGGGGCTGGCTGGGAGTAAGGGAGGCGGGTAGCACAGGTGGTGGGGATCAGGGGCTGCGAGGGTGGCCGGGAGGAAGGGGGGGCAGGAAGCTGAGCTGCCGGACACCTGGCAACCCTACTGGCCCCTCCTCCCCTGCAGCGCCCCGGCTGAGCATGCAACACACAGCTGAGCCGCCACAGAGGGAGGGGGAAGGGGGCAGGGCAGTGATGTACATGGCCAGGGGGCAGGGCCATGTACGTCACCATCCCCCCTTCCCCTCCCGCTGTGGCGCTCGGGAGTGCTGCGCCCCTCAGCCGGGCAGCTGCAGGGAAGCCAGCAGCGCAAGGGGCCATTTGGGAGTGGGGTGGTGACGTACATGGCAGGCAGCACTCAGCCGCGCGCCACCGTAGGAGGGGAAGAGAAAGGGGGGCGGGGAGAGATGGAGGGGAGGGAGAGGCAGGAGGAGAAGAGAAAGGGAGAGTGAGAGGCAGGAGGGGGAGAGGAGAATGAAAGAGACAGAGAGAGAGGCAGAAGGCAAGAGAGGCAGGAGGTGGAGGAGAGCTGAGAGGGGGAGGCAGTAGGAGGAGAGAGGGTATGTCTACACTACCCTCCTAGTTCGAACTAGGAGGGTAATGTAGGCATACCGCACTTGCAAATGAAGCCCGGGATTTGAATTTCCCGGGCTTCATTTGCATAAGCGGGGAGCCGCCATTTTTAAAACCCCGCTGGTTCGAACCCCGTGCAGCGTGGCGTACCGGTAGTTCGGAGGTGTACCGGTAGTTCGGAATAGGAATCCTAGTTCGAACTACCTAGTTCGAGCCCCGTGTAGCAAATCCCGGGCTTCATTTGCAAGTGCGGTATGCCTACATTACCCTCCTAGTTCGAACTAGGAGGGTAGTGTAGACATACCCAGAGAGAGATACGGCGCGGCGCAAGAGACTGGAGGCTCAGGAGAGAAGACCAAGGTGGAGGAGAGACCGAAAATCCTGTCTTATGACAGGCTTTTTGGCTAGCTATTATAATTAGTTAATAGCAAGTCAATCTGAGATTGATTTTGTTTGTACCCTAAATAACTTGAGAAACTGTTTTTTTACCTTTTGCTCTGCATCAGTTATAACAGAATGTCAAGGGTTTTAGAAAATGTACTTGAAAAATATATAACATACTGATAATGTAGAGAAATATATGAGTATATAAATGCAGTTTTTAATTAACAATATTTACCTATAAATCTTGAAATGCACATCATAAAACATTCAGCACATCATCTTTAATTTTATAACATTTGTTTTGGTAACTGGAAAGTATTTCAAATGCAGTGATGCAACTGTGAAAGGAATGAGGCACTAAAAAGTGCATCCTTCAAGATGCTGAACATTGTAGATTCAGAATTATCTGGTACAGCTTTCTTAATCTGTATGAACAGATGCAAAACACTATACTGATTAATTTTCTATTCCACTTTGCAGTTTTTCTGTTATAAGGCTCCAACTATGCTTATTCAAGTACTCTATACTTAAGAATATGACCTGACATCTCAAAAGCTGCAGTGTGCTGAGTGCCCTTAATATTCAGCACTTGCAGGATCAAACCCTTGAACAGAAATGGAAGGCAAATGGATTTAAAAATACTGATGATAGAAAGGAAATAGGATAATGGATATTACATATGTTGTTAATTTTTAAAAAACATTTAGATCTATATCGTATATAGTATATGGTGATATACAAATTTGACTGATCTTGTTCACAAGTGGCAAGGCCACAAATGAATCATGCAGGTCATCTCCAAAGAGCATCAATAACATTTGTATAGACTACCATCACGTGTTGTTTATGTCACACTTTAATTAAGTTACTTTTAAAATTAATATTTTTTATACCTTTTCATTCATAAAATCTACATTAGTTACTAATTACACGTCTTGGAGTGACATTGTAAATGGTAATAATAAATTGTAAAAATGCAGATATTTAAATTAGCTTTTTTATAAATCAGGGTGTTCTGATGCTAAGATCATATACCTTGCAAACCTCTGGGGCTAGGCATGACTCATCTGATCCAGCTCTTTTTGTGCTACTCAGGTGGTAGCAAGACTGTAGCTGGCCAGCTGCGAATTCCCTCAGAGAGATGGGGAAAGGCACAAAGCTCTGCGAGTGTAAAGTCCAGTCTTTTGCCAACTTCCCCCTGAAGTAGAATGTGTGTTCAGGTGGAAAAGGACATGTCACCAAATCTCAGCTGGAATATGATCCTTTGGGGACCACAGCCAGCTGGCACAAGTTAAAGCAGTCCATAGGCTGCTGTAATTCACCCTGGGGCTGGCAAAGATCATTCTATAGAGCGGAAATGGGATCCCTGATGGCCCACCACCAACGTGCTCACGTATCATGCAAATCTCACCCAGATGCTTTATATATAAGAGGAAATCTGGGCGTCTCACATCTCCAGTGGGATGCACCTTCTGTTCCTATCTCTGAGAGGAGCAAGGTATTAGAACATTGGCACTAGTCCAAAACAGATTATAGCCAGTATAACTTGATTCCTGCTTTTAATCTGATCCCTCTTTTTTTGGGATAGGGTGAGAAAGCATTTAGGAGTGTAGGGTAAGAAAGTGTTTTGATGCCAAGTTCTTTTTATTAAAAAAATTGCTACTGCTGGAAACCAGAAGTAGTTCTGGCAGAAACGCACAGGCAAAGTGCAAGCTATGAAATCAAAGGTGCAAAAACAAATACAATTTTATTTACAGTTGTAGAAATAAGACAATTTATGCCATGTTTGTCAAAATGCATGATGTGCATATGATTTGTTTGTTATGTACATGTGTGTACATATCATTCTACACAATGCAGGAAATAATTAAAGAAAATGCATTACAATCACCCAGTAATTTAAAAATATTGAATATCACTTCAGTTCAGTTTAATTGTGGTGACAACTTTCAGACTACAAAAATAATTAAACGTGCTAAAATTTATTAGAGCCCTAAGGACATTTTGCAAGGAATACACTATCCTAATCTTCTGCTTTAAAACCCCAGCTACGCGTAATGCAATTTTTATCAATAAGCAAGCGGTTCATAACATTACATCTCCATTGAAATCTTCATGCTGTGAAATCTAATTCATCCAATACATGAATCCATCACTTACACAGACCCTATCTCAAATGCTATAAAACTTCCAAACCATAGATTTGTCTCCAACAAAAATAACATGAAGGGGCCCTTCAATCAATAATGGAATTCCTCTGATTCAGGTACCAGCTGAATATTTTCTCCAACTTTGCTTTTGTTCTTCTGGGTAGCGGCCCACAAGGGAAAGAGCTTGTTTTCACTCGCAGCCTCATCAATACCTAAATCCTGGTGAACAAGTGACACTGAGAAGCTGTAATCAATAGCTCCCTGTGCGTTTTTTCTTCTGGTCAAATGGTTCAGCACTACTGACAGGCCTGACACTTAGAACATGATGCTAAATCTTTATCAACAGCCATCTAGGTGACTGGCAGAACAAGACTCGGGTGGTCATTAACGCTTATGGCAATCTGTGAATAAACTAACTCCTCAATAATGCGTTTGTTTAGAAAAAGGTGGGGAAAAAACTCTCCGCACAATGTATTGATTGCCTCTAAACTGCATTTAGCAAATTCTGTCTGAGGATGAAACAGAATGGTGTTCAACTGTGGTGCTCTGCTTGTTAAGAGTTTTCAATTTGACGCAATAGAAAACTGACCATCCTAGTACACTGGTTGATGGACTGAATACTTACAGAAAGCTGCCAAACTGTCAAAAATAGATCAGTGAGGCCATAATGGAAACAGCTGAAATATCAAGTTATAACATACAACAAAAATCACACTTAGCAAAAAATCATCTTTCAGTTTTCTCGTGTCCCATTGCTTTTTCTCCCCTATTCCCTGATAGAAACAAATACTATAATATGAACCAGCATGTGTTCAAGTTTATTGCCAGCCACCTAAGGAATTAATGCACAACTAGTTTTATGCATTTGTAACATTTTAAATCCATACTTCACGATCTTTTCTTAAATGCACAATTACTCTGTTCAATCTTGAATGTTTCAAAAATTTTGGTTGAACAATATTCTTGACTTATGTTAGATCGATAGTAGTGTCAACTTATACACTTAGTTAGGTTTTAGCCTGAACAGTAACATAAGCAGAAAGAATAAAAAGAGACTTTATACAGTTATTGCTTCTGTTAACAGACCACTGAAGACATCTTATTTAAGTCATAGAATAGTCATTTATGATGGCCTTGGACTAATCAGCCCAACATTCCGTATCTCCCATGAGCCTCTGTGATTTCTTTTTGATCCTACTATAGTATTCTAATGAGATTTTTTAATTGAACTTTATGGGTTCCCTTTGAGGACCACAGACCTCACAATCAATCTAAACTGCAGTAAACTATTTGAAGTTTTTCTTCCAAAAGGTGAGCCATGCCTGCCATGTCCTTGGCATAATTTGAAGAAAAGATGTTGCATCTCTCAGCTGCTGCCGGCACCTTTTCCACCTTCTCATAAAGTTGAAGGTCATTGTATGAATTATGTGAAGCAACCTAACTACAAAGGAAACTTGTACAATATACACTACAGAAATTAAGCACCAACCAGACATGCTTCATGGAAAAGTATTTAGTTATGTGGTAGCAAATGTAAGGCATATATTTTTTATTACTATCTTTGATTTCAGTCATGGTAGATTTTATATATAGTTATTTTTCTAGTGATAATACAACTGACAACCCTCAAGAAATCATATTTTATAATTGTAGTGACTCTGCTCATATTTGGAAAGACATTTAAGTAGCTTAACAGTGTACGAACAGATTCATCAGACAGGTTGCAAAATAATGCAGGTTTCTGAATACTGTTACTAGTACCAGCCAACAGTCAATAACCAAATAATGTTAGCAAACAATTGCTGATATCATATATTGTGGTAAGTATTTTGCATAGATGGTACATGAAGGACCATATGCTGTATTCAGTAAATTTTAAACCATTATATTATGTACAAAAATCTGATAACTGACAATGGCTTTTGAAATTGCACATTCTTTTCATGAATATCCTTAAACTCAGGACACATTAGGGGACACACAATAATAACACTTAGCTCTTCAGAATACTGCAAAAGCAGCTGATTTATGCATTTTTGACACATTATATAGGAGCATTGACTACTCAAAAAGGGCATTTCCATCTTAATAAAGATATGTATATTATTCATGTAACAGATGTAATGCAGCTCAGGTATTTCTTATAAGGACTCAACTGGCAATTTCACCAAATTATTTAATAATATTTCAGAATAGTAGATTTAAAACATCATTACCCTCCCTCATTGAAAAAAATCATTTTTAAACAGTTAGCTAGTGCACAGTGAAATATATGTCTGATGATGTGCTTGTGAAGTTTGAAAATGCAATACAAAAAGCATATTAAGAATTTTATAATTGCATATGAGACTTTCATGTGAAACAATCTACAAACACAGAATACCATATTTTGTAAATACACTGTGCTGTACTTGACAATACAACTTATTTTAATATGATAGATTGCTTTCCAATACAATATGGTGTACATTAAGACAAGGCAATACAATGCAAACCTACAGGAAACAGTTCTCAAAGAATAACAATGTAGTTTTGTGCAAAAGGATATGTAATTGCTATTGCCTAGAAATGTACCCAGCTTTGCCCTCAGGCTGCAGTGGAGCAGCAGCATCCAAAGTAGTGGTAACAGCAGGTTGAGGTGTGAAAATTCCTGCTTTTTCCCCTGTGAGCAAGGATGAAAATAGTTCTGAAAATATACAGCAAAGCTATGGCAATTTTTAAAAATGGGGTTCGATCTTATTTTAGTTATTTCCATCACATGCTGCAGCTACAGTGTTTTCTGTTCCTGACACAATACCACATTTTAGCATACTGCAGATTATTGCAGTGCATTACAGAAAGGCAAATACTAATACAATACCATGCCAACATTTCACAATAGAAACTTGCTAATATAAAATATTAATATTATTATACTGTAATGATGCTACTGTCTTTTTCCATATGCACACTTTCATTGCAGATCTCCTATATCTGTAATTAGAGATCCCATATACATTATACACAAGTACACATGCATAATTTTATTGTATTCCGAAAGGATTGTCTTTTTGACACATCTCTGTTATTTTTCCTTCAAATCTGCATGCTGTTCTTAGAACTACAAGTCCCAGTATGTGGGTCAGCTATGCTAGATTTCCTTTATAAATCAAGATAAATATGCACAGTGTATGTGGCACTGTGAAAAGCAAAACTTTATGATTTGTGTATGTATAGTCACCTCCACTTGCAAATACAAATTTTTGTATTCACTTTCCTACCACATTTTGTCTCTCTTATGTACCCTATTAAAGAAAAGCCTGAGAAAACTGAATATAAAAATAACATGGAAGGTCAAAGATTACAGAAGCTACGATTCCAGAGAAATAAAGACATAGTAAAGTATGGAAAGATACACGTTGCTGAGGGCATTTGGTAACGAGAAAAAACATGCTCAAGAATGACTGAGAAGGCCGTACTGTTATTAATAGAAACCAAACAAAATGTCTTTGTAGGCGGGTAGCTGTGGCATCAGTTAAAAGATGAATAGGCTATAACATCCCTTTTACTGTACTTGAGTAACAATGAATGATGAAATCAATGTTGTTCTATAAGCCCAAAAAGCGTGGCTCCCACAGATGATACGAGGATCTGACTATGGCCTGCACCTACGTCATTCTGACATGGGCAGTGAGTATAAGTCCTAGTCTGTACTAAGGAGTTTTTTCAAAATACCTCTCCCCCCCCCCCCCCCCCGATTTTAAAATAATAAGTAGAATGTCCACACTACGAAGCCTGTTATTTCAAAATAACGGGATTATTATTTTGAAATCTGTACTCCTGTTTTCCTCAGGGAATAATGCTTATTTTGAAATTGTTACATCGAATTTGTGTAAATGTGAACGATCCGGTGCTGCTAATTTGAAATAATTAGTTGCCAGAAGCCTCTCTCAGCTGCACTTCTGACGGCTCTGGACACACTTGTCATCTCCATTGCTCCCCTTCTCTGGCAGAGCTTAAAACTCCAGGCTGCAGGAGAAGGGCTTTTGCCATGAGGCCAGCTCTGCCAGTCCCATGCCACACAGCAGCAACTCAAGTGCCATGGCAGATCTCAATGCTTCTTCAGAGCCTCCCACAGCTGCCAGCACTACTGCAGCCCTCTCCATTGCCACTGGCCAGAGACACAGGAGAGCTCCTTGTCTGAACTGGTGTGGGTATCCTGGACCTCATCCTGACAAGGCCAGGGAGCAGAGCGGATGCTCTGGGGCAGCATGCACATGTACCACTAATATGACCAGCTGGATGCCATCCTTAGAGGAGGGGCGATCATCTCCCCCCACATCGTCGTCGAGTCTGGCAAAGGACATGCCCAGCTCCAGCATCCACAAGGGCGCGGTTGCGGAGGAGGAAAAGGAGGCTAGCCAGGCAGCAATGCCCACCAGCCAGGACCTGCTCCCCACCCTGGAGCGAGTTCCCCTCTCCCAGGATGTCTCCCTGGCATCTGATGTTCCCAGTGGAGGAACTTGAAGTGAGTTCTATAACTTTCCCTATTTACATGCAGTGACAGGCGGTGGGCTGTGAGGGGCTGCACATGCCTCACTCAGCCTACTTGGCCTGGGGGTCGAACAATAGCCTGTGCACGTGGGTGCATATGGAGTGCCAGTCTGGAGCACTCAGCCCCATGCCTAGCCAGCATCCTCCCATGCCTGTGTATCCCCAGGCCATGGGTATAGCAATGCTCACCTGGGACATCTGTGCCACTGCAGGAAAGGGCTTGCTGGCTAAGCAACATATGATATGGCCTTGCTTGAAGCATATCACCATCTTCTGAACCGAGACCTTTGGTGTTGGCTCAGAGATTAGGGTGAAGCTTCTTACACAGTGTCTCCCTGGATGACTGCCCTTGTAAATTTTCTTCACAGCTGGGCCAGCTTAGCATGTCCTGCACTCCCTAGGCCATCTGCCCAACTGTGGGATCCACAGGAGGAAGAGAACCCAGGAAGACCTAATGAGAAAGCAGATGGCCTGCCTCCAGTCCCTTGTCCAGGGGCTTCAAGAGGAACGTCAGGAGTGGGCTGCTGAACAGGAGCAGCAGAGGGCTGCCTAGGACCAGATGGCGGGCCACCATGACGCCAGGTGCTCCTCCCTCACCTTGGTGATGGAGCGCATGGCCTTATGCATGGAACAGGCCACCAGCCATCTCCTTCCTATCCCACCACACCCCTCCAGGGACCACTGGGGCCCCAGAATATGGGGTGGTGGGACCTCTCAGGCAGCCAAAGCCTCCCAAACAACCTGAGGCAGGTGCCAGTCCCAGCCCCCTTCCTGAATCTCCCTCCCCAAGTCCAGGTTCTTTCTTCAGTCCCTCCCCTCTTGTATATCCCCACAATAAACAGTCTTGTTTTTTCACAAACGAAGGCTTTTTTATTTGCTCTGCAGGGGAGGGTGAAGGTGGAAAAGGAGGCAGGGGAAAGGAGGCGTGAGGGAGAAAAGGCACACAGGGGGAATACAGAGGCCATCTGTCGAGAAGCATGGGAGGGGAGGTCTCAAAGCTGACCTCTTACGGAACTCTCCCTTAAGGTCTCCCTGATGAGTACAGCCTTTTTGATATATTCTCCGAATGACACTGGTGTCCAGCTGCTCATTTGCTCTGGCCAGCCGCTCAGCCTCTTTCCCCCACTCTGGCAAGAAAGTCTCTCTCTTGCTCTCACATAGGTTGTAGAGCATATTGCGGCCACCACAAAGGGGATGTTGCACTCACTGAGGTCCAGACAGGTGAGGAGACTTCTGAAACTCCCCTTTAAGCAGCTGAATGCACACTCCACCACCATGCAGCACCTGTTCAGCCTAGCATTGAAATGCTGCTCAGTGGGGTCCAGGCTGCCCATGTAGTGCTTCATGAGTTTGGGGATCAAGGGATAGGCCCAGGATTCAGGTGGGCATGTCCACATCCCTGACTCTGATGGTGTGGTTGGGGAAAAAGGTGCCTGCATGCATCTTTTGGAATAGACTGGAGTTCCGGAAGATGAGGGCTCCATAAGCCTTCCCTGCCCAGCTGACGTTGATGTGGGTGAAGTGTCCTTTGTGAGCCACAAGCGCCTGCAGAAGTACCCCTTTCTGTTTATATAATCTGAGGAATGGCGGGGGGGGGGGGGGGGGAGGCAGGATGGGGATGTGTGTGCTGTTTATGACCCCACCCCACACAGTTGGGGAAGCCCATGGCGGCAAAGCTGTCCACAATGGTGTTAATGTTTCCCAGAGTGACGACTCTCCATAGCAGCTCGTGGTTGATGGCTTTGCCTACTTGCAAACGCATGACCCCAACTGTGGATTTCCCCACACTGAACTGGTTCCTGATGGGAGTGGTAGCTGTCTGGTGTGGCATGCTTCCAGAGTGCAATCGTGGCACACTTCTGCTCAGGGATGGCAAGTCTCAGTTGGGTGTCCTGTCACGTGAGGGCAGGGGTGAGCCACTAACAGAGCTCCAGGGAGGTGGCCTTAGGCATGCAGAAGTTCTGGAACGACTGCTGCCCATCCTATAGCTGCAGGATGATGTGGTCCCACCAGTCCAAACTGATCTCCTACCACCCGAAGCAGTGGTGTCCAGGGGAGTGACAGGCATTTGCAGCACCGGGACCTGGGTGATGAAGGCCTGAGGTTTAGGCTGGTCCTTTACCTGATGGAGCAGCATGCAGGCACTGTGGAAGGACTGCGCAATGAGGAACAGCCAAAGGCCCATGAGCATGGCACTATTTTGCAGCAGCTCCTGCTCCATGTTGTGAGTGCTGTGGCATCGGCAAGGGCAACCAGAGCTCACTGCGTCCACTTTGTGTCCAGCAATGCGGGAGGCAATGGGGAGTGGTGTGTGAGATGTAGCCATAGAGAGGAAACCCTGAAAGCACGCATCACAGCTTGCCTGACCAAGCAGCCACAGGAAGTATCTGCCCTCCTAGTGCCCTTCCTGGAGTGCTTCCGGGGACTCTAAGTCCAAGGCAGGCTCCAATCAGTGTGGACATGCTATTTCAAAATAATTCTGAGCTATTTCGATGCTCCCTATAGTGGGGACCTGCTATTTCGATTATGTTAAATCTGCAGTTATTATTTTGATTTTACTTATTTTGAAACAATTTCCTAGTGTAGATATGCGCTTCGAGGCAAGGGAAGGCAATGCCTTCCTGGGTCTTAGTGCCCAACCATCCCCTCATTCTATCCCTATTCTGACTGTTCCTGAAGGCTCCCACAGCAGGCTGTTACAACTTGCAGACTGATGATTCTTCCCCAATGTGGATCTGTGAACTTTAAAGTGAAAAGCCTTCTCCTTTGCTAGACCTATTAGCATAACACTGAACCTGTGAAAAAGCTGTTAAGTGTTAATGAAACCATTTAACAGGCATGTACCCACCCTGAATTTACTGGCAAAAACAGTTGTGCATTAGTTTAAAATTTTCATTAGTTAGTTGCTGAAGAATATAAAATCACATCTCTAAAAACTTGCATAAATATTTAGATGCACAATCTGAGTATTCAGTTTTAGCCTTAAATGCTTGGATTGTCAGACATATAGTTTTTAAAATAAATTCTTCAAAAGACCACCTTTACCTAAAACACACATTTTACTGTAGTATAAAAACTTGCTTCCAAAGACTTCCCGTCCTTTCTAACAATCCCTCCTCTCCTTTCACTCCCCACCCCCTTATTAAAGAGAACCCTTAAAGAGACAACATGCCTTTTCTTCCAGATAGTTGGACAAATAAATTTTCCTTTTACCTATGAATAATTGATAAACTAGTTTTAAGAGAACCCACCAAAATCAGTGCCTCATTTAAGATATAAAAGCCTCTGTTATGCCTAAAATCTTTGTAAACTTATTTTTAACAAACATATTGTGAAATTTCATAAACGTGTCTTTTTATGAAAATCATATACAAAATAAATTAGTGCTCCCTTTTTCTAAATGCAATCAACTTTGTTATGAACACACTGAGTTGCTCTGACTTAATTTAAAATAATGTCTTTGTTTCAGTGAGTTTAAATATATAGTAATCTAGAATGCTTACCTTATGAAGGCTTAAGTGTAAACTTAAAATATAAAATCAGCTTAGAAGTACTGATGAAGAAAATGTAAAACAGAGAAGGGCTACATTTATGTATTCCATAATATTTAATGTTGTATTCAGCAGGACAACTGACTTGCCCTAACTACAAAAGTTTTGCAAATAAATCTCTGACAAACTTCAGGGTATATCAAAAAACCTGTGACTGACATTTTTTATTCCCAAATTTAGAGCTTTTAATTAGGTATCTTCTGTATATCCAGTCTTCATGATCTGGCATGCAGTTGAAAACATGCTCCCATTTTCTTTAGAAAGAAATTTCAGAAGAGTGTTTTTTAAAATGTTATTTGTCACATTTGGGTTCAAGGATTTGGCCAGAAGGGGTGAACAGAAACAAGGAGAGAAGAGAAGATGGAGACAATGGGCAGAGGTGGAGCCTGGGCAGAGTGGGGGCAGAGTCTGGGTGGGGCAGGAGTGGAGTATGGATGGAGTCATAGGTTGGGGAGCTTTTGTCCTGAAGCTGCAATTTCACCCACCACCTATGCACACTGAGATAAGTAACATATCCAATCATTCCACAAGGTAGTCTGATCTTAGGGAAAGGGCAAATATCCCCAAACCCAAAACTCAGTGTGGCTGAGAAGTCAAACTCCTTCTTCGTTTTTCATCCTCCATATGCTGATTTTTAATTACCTACCATGTTGCAGGATCAACATAACCTTAAGTTTAGTATATCCACAATAGTGGATCCCAGACAAAGCTTGAGTCATCATGGTATGCTGAAAGTATTGGAGGCAACTTTCAGAGGGCTCACCAATGGCTTTACAAAATCAGAGGTTCATAATTCTGCTGAATTTAATGGAGCTAATCCATTTACACCAGCTGAGGTTCTGGTCCAGCCTCCGAAGTGAGGAGAGAATTGGCCATTCCAGAAAGCCCAGAACCCATGATGCTGGGAATCTGAGTCATATTTGTGCCTTTATGAATGAAGAATCTATTCACTCCTCTCACATTGCCAGAACTATTTTCAGGCCCAATGGGATGTACTAGTTCATAACTTAGTTAAAGTCATTTGCATTCTTGGAGAAAGTGTCACTGTTAAGTGGCAAAGGATTCTCCATTCCCAAGCATATAAAATGTTTAAAGAATAACAAAAAATTGTATAGGTTGATGAATTAAATTAAAACAAGTCAAACGCTTCTTTTCAAACCTACTAACAACATAACTGGTGGGGAATAAATCATATTAAACTGGTTTATGCATTAATGCTGATTAAAAACACTTACTGACCTTATTACTCATGGTACAGTAGTTTTCATAGCAGATAAATTTAATCTAATGACATTTAGCCCACAAAGCTTTCTGTTTAAACCCACCATCTTCCATCAACTTTATTTGAGAGTTGACATGAACTTACAGGATTGCTTCTCATTGCTCCTCCCACTGCTCTTGCTGCGTTGCTGTTGCCTGCCAGGTCTGCTAATTGCTTGTAAGAAACTGCCTCTCCAAATTTCACATCTCTCAACAGGGTCCATAACACTTGTCTGGTGAATGAATCTGAAAAAAGCAGCAGCAATACACAAGGATGGCTTAAATAGCCAAGATAAAAATCATTAAGAACTCTTACACCAACTATGGAATGAACAGCAACTTTTCTATTTTAATTTAACACAGCCCAAATACTCAGTCCTGTTATTGTGTCCTATATTTAAATACATGATTATTAGAGTGCTTCAAGTAATTGATCACTATAAAAAGGGATTTAAGGCTTTGATTTTTCTATATTTTTAATTTGTTTCAAGTACAATTATCCTGTTAACTCATACAATATGGTTTTCCATTAAACTGGCAGAATATAAATTAGCACAGAGTCAAATTAAAGAGGGAAGAAATAACTGGCTCTACCTATTTTACAAAGCTCTTGTATCTCTAGTTAATTTCAAACTTCAGCTGGGACACACTGGGAAAGAAGCCCTAGAGCCAGTGGACTTGGTATTATCCTGGCTGACTGCATTTTATAGTAGAGACCCCCAAGCTACTGTTCTGAATTCTAGACATTATAAAATGTAAGGACTGGCTGTGACCTTCAATGTACAGTGCATCCTTAATGATAAGGGCATGACAAATAAAGAAACTTCCATTATTTTAGTTTTAATTTACAATTATCAAATTGCTTTTAGTTTTCAACATGTTGCAATACTGCACAAATGAATGGATTAGAACATTTCCCCCACTGTATGGTTTTAACTTTGCAACCAAGAATTGTTTTACATAAAGAAAACTTATAGCTAGTTTAGGATTTAGTTTGGTTTAACATCTATTGTTCTTCCAAGGTACTTGCAGAAGCTGTGATGAAAACAACAAAACATTTCTACCGACAGTAACAAACTAATAACAAATGAAAAGCAAATGATTAAAATACTAGTTTCCTCCTTCAGCAATGAACAAAATTGATTAAAATACTTTCTTCTTATTCTGCGACTGAGTGCCAGCAACCATATTATATGCAAACCTAGATAAATGTGATTTTGTTCTTAAAGGAAACCCATACACCATTATTTGTGTGTTAAATAATAAAAATGACTCCTTAACTGAAGAGAATGATAATCACTTCATTGAAAAAATCTGTTTAGTCTTTATTATAACATTAAGCAAATTAAACATCAGCATAATCCAGGTGATACTAGAAAAGGGTCATCAAAGAAATTAACTTTGTTGTTCATTAATTTACATGGATTAGCAGAGGGCAAAGAGATAGCAAATCTGCTCTAGTTTTTTATGATATAATTTCAAACTGTACACCATTTGTGGCAGTAGGGTGACTTTGGGGTTAATCAGACTGATTTGTCCTTTTAATTGCTTTCTATTCAAAGAAAATTCATTAGATAATGTTCTCTTCAAAATTCATGAATCAATTTAACTGAAGAAACCACATTAACAGCTTTGGGTTCATTAGCACATGCAGTTGTGTTACTAGCTGATTGCTAGGAGGGTTTCCTTAGGCAAACAGATTTTGTTTACTATGATTTCTTTAGAAAGGTTTATTTCAAATCAAATTGTTACTTATTATTTTTTAACCTCTTTTTAAGCCAGCAAGATTAGTGTTAACCTTAAGCACTCAGGGATTTCAGGGAATTATTGCCTGATGTCATTTTTTAAATCAATGAAATAAAGTAAATCCACATTGCCAGGGACTCGCTCCAAATTTTTCCTCTCCCTCCACCCTCTTTTTGGCAGAGGAGTAAGAGGCGGGTTAGGCCCAGCAGGGTAGGTGGACCTGGAACTTTACAAAACCTGTAGGAATAAAATGAGAAGTCTGTGCAAATTTAACTGGAGCATGGAATAGTTACAGGAAACAATGGAATGGTTCCAAAATCATCATTTGAGAGCACAGCAATAATGGTTCTTTGTAGCGTGATGGCCAAATTATTGAGTACCTTTTAACATTCTAAAAATATTGTATAATAAAACAATTATGTATCTGTATGTAAGGACAGAGATCATATTTTCTGATTCACTGTACATTTTTCAAATTAATCAGTATATACTGTAACTTTACTGTCACAAAATGTTAGAAGTTTTAGCTCAAAATAATGAAATATTTAGCAATCATCCACATCATTTTAGAAATGTTTCTGAAAACCCAATTTTGCCCTGTAGAGAGCAAATGCATTAATTAGTTTAAGCAGCTCGAAAAGACAGTGCCAAATACTGTTATTAAACAGTCTACAAGTGTTAGTGCCTGTATGCATAACCTGCTCAAAATCAGATGGCTGAATCTTCGCTCATTTTCAATACACATGCCAATATTTTATGCTATAAAATATCATTATAAAGTGACATACTTTTACACACTTATGAAAATGTTTATATTTTCCTAAGGTTAGGATGACTGAATAATTTTTGCGATGTACATGAAGCAGAGCCATGACTGAGGCATACTACATCATCCAAAGTGATTATCAAAAGTGTTTTTTGTTTTCCACGCCTGCTGCTATCATAGTGTACAGATTGTATGTGTTGCATAAGAAATAGTTTCCATTCAGTAAAACTCTCTGCTTCCGTCTTTCCAGACAATCGTTATTGCTAACAAAAGAGAGCTTGACTTTGTTCAAACATATATTTTGTTTTTAAAATCTGCTTCTTAAATTGTATCCCTAAATGTACAGTGCATTGTGAAAGGAGTGATATGTTGATATGAAGGTTCCAGCATTGTGGGTATGAGATATCTCATAGGCCCAAGAGACACCACTGGCTTTTTGACTGGTAAAGGTTTTCTTCACCATTTGAACCTGCTAGGTGCAATTAAGTAGGACAAGCATTTCTAATAGCTGCATTGGTCATATCTGAAGACTGTAAATAAGGGATTCATTCACATGTGAAATCTTTCAATACAACTCATTCCTCTCATAGAGATGGGAAACTAGAACAATAGGCCTAGATAGTGATATACATTCCCTGCTGATTTTTCCTTGCATTGTTTTTAAGAAAAGAATACAGTTTGCATCTCTCTTAACCAAGACTCTCTGATCCAGCAACATCCATGATCTGGCAGGACCACCAATGTTCCTGGACCACAGAGTCCAGGTATACGGAGGTCTGGCCACGAGGTAGTAGTGTGGCAGGGGTGGAGTGGGGGGAGGGGAGAGGGACGGTTAGGAGTGGAACTCACTTGGGAGCCCTGCGGGGGGGAGCGGGCACTGCAGTGGGGAGATCTGGCCCCAGCAACTGGGCAGTAGCAGGGGACTGGCAGCAGCCACAAAGCTCCAGCTCCAGCTGCCCAGCTCTGACCCTGGTGGGAGCCAGGAAGCTCCAGTCCAGGCTGTGCAACTCTGACCCCGGCAGCAGCTGGGCTAGCAGGAGCTGGAGAGCTCTGGCCCAGGGAGTGAACGCTGGCCAGGCAGGTGGGTGGTGGTTTGGCACGGGCCTTTAGGGGAAGGATCTCCCCTGGTCTGGAAAATCCCCTTATCTGGGACCAGTCAGGTCCCGAAGGTGCTGGATCAGAGAGGTCCAACCTGTATAATGAAGTCCAGACAGCAGGGTTATAGGTATTTCAATTAAAGATGCATTTTAGAAGATCATGTTGGATGAAGGGCTTAAGGTGTGCTAGAGAACAGACCTGAATAACCTGCTTCCCCTTAAGAAATAACTGGTCATTCTCAAGCGGATCAGAAGATCTCTCATGCCAGGTCTTTGGCAATAGGAGGAAATTGGTCACATGGGTAATAGAAATGTGAGCGACTAGTCAACATGCTAGTTGACTAGTCTCTTCTACTCCCCTTGGTGCCTCTATCAGAAAGAGGCAGTAAGGGGGGGAGAAAATGGGGTGCTTCAAAGCAGCAGCGCTGTGTAGAGCCTGGGGTCTGCCACTTTGAAATGCCATATACAGCTCGTGGCCAGATGGGAGTCCACAGCTGACCCCAGGCTGTAAGTGGTGTTTCAAAATGGCAGCGCTACATGGAGCCCACGATCAGCTGACCCTGGGCTTCATGTGGGGCTGCCACTCTGAAATGCCTCAGGGAGCATGCAGCCAACAGGGGACTGTTTGAGACCCCCCCACTACGCTTTTGCCTTTGAAGTTGGGGCTGTTGCTACACTTCAAAGGTGGAAGTGCTCTTATCGACTAATTGAATAGTCGATGCAAATTAATTGAAATTTTACATCCCTAATGGGTAAGTGGCCAGCCAATACCTTGCATTCTGGAAAGGCACTGCGAGAAACTAGAAGGCTAAATGGAAAAGGCCGAAGGAAAGTGTGGAAGATATAATGGCCTCATGGAGAGAAAGAGGAAAAAAGGGATGGAGAAGAAAAAATGATGGTGAGGGCAAAGAAGAAACAGAAAACTGGACAAATAAATGACAAGGTAAGAAAGATACTGAGAGAGAAAACCCTGCTGCTAGGGATATACTGCTGAGGATGTGCGAGATCCATGCTGTCACAGATTTTCAGGGATTGTTTGTGGCTTCATTGGAGATTCTGTAGCTCCGTTGGAAGCAGTGTTTTGTTTGAGATGGTCAATTTAGTTTAGCCTTGGATATTCTATTTGAGTTTCTAAATGTAATGGTTGTGGCCATCCTTGACCATAACTGGATTGTTAACAGGGTTAACAATAGCTAGCTACAGGAATCTGGATCCCTTGGTCACTATCATTGTCATTCCTTGGCCCCTCCATAAACAGTACTAAATCTTTCATGGAACAGGTCTGAGCCCGTTACTTCCATCAGCTCTCTCTGCTGAGGATGTCTGGCTTAGGCAGGATGTGACTTGCACACAATTTACTTCAACAGTTTATTCTGAAAATATAGCCCAAGATTATTTATTGAAAAGACATGAGAACTATAACTTCCCTTCACTGAAAAAAACACAAAAAAACAAACCCTGACATCAACCATCCCTTCACAATACCTTTTAAGCATACATAAAAGTAACTTTTACAAGTATTTGGAAAATATCACATTTCTTATTGCTTTGTTCTTTTCACAATAAAAAAACCAACAGGCATTAGATTCCATTACCTGTTAATAACTTCCCAAATTTTATGAGAAATCTAAGTTACATTTGAGCAAGTACAAAAAAACCTAAAACCTTCAAACTTTTAACTAAACATCAGGCCGAACAATTTTGTTGATTAAAATCCAAACAATGCACTTCCAGGTTGAAAGCCTGTATGCTAAGAATGAGTCTAAGTGAAGTTATAAATACAGGTTGAACCTCTCTAGTCTGGCACACTCTGATTCGGCAACATCGGTGGTCCGGCATGATTTTAGTTAGCAAGACGTTCACTTATCGTGGGTGTGGCCAATTTTCCCATGATCCCATAAAGTTTATTTACAGCCACCAGTCCTAGTTCTCAGTGTTCTGTGTTCTTATTTAGCTCTAATTTACTCCGAAATGTCTAATTTAACTCTAATTTACTCCTAAATGTCTTCTAAGAGCCCAGTAAGCAATGGAAGTAATGCTGTTAGAAAATATTGACCTCTTGTGGGCCAGCAAATTCTCTGGTTCAGCACCAGTCAGGTCCTGAGGGTGCCAGACAAGAGAGGTTCATCCTGTACCTGAAAAAAAAGTTTTTTTTTTTTTTATAAACAAACCTACTGTTAATATCTAAATGGACAGGTGATATGTCACTTTCTAGTCATATGATGTGTGTAAGAACACATTTCCCCATATGAACAAACACAAACTGAAGATACATGTTTATTTTAAGGTTGGGTATATCACACAATAATTTAAAGGCTGGAAGCATTATAAAATACAACTACAAATTACAATCAAAGCATCTAGGCATAATACCGACTACAGAAATCCAGATGCTGCAGGCAACCTCAGATAGAAAGAGCAGAGGGAATAGTGGACACTCAGGTAAGAATGCCAGTAATTTGACCTCACTCTCTATATGTTTAAACATTCTTAGGGCAAGGTAATTTAAAAAAAAAAAGTAAAAGGCCTAATTCCTTCTACCTATTCCATGAGCCAAGAGTGAAGCTGGAAAGAACAGGATAAGACAGGCAGATGGACTATGCTTCAAAAGTTCATTGTTGGGAGCCAGATATCTTATTTAAGTCTATTTTTGGTGTGTTTCCAAATGTAAACATAGACAAATTCCTACATTCACCACATCAGTTGTAGCAAAATGCAGGACAATGTAGCACTTTAAAGACTAACAAGATGGTTTATTAGATGATGAGCTTTCGTGGGCCAGACCCACTTCCTCAGATCAAATAGTGGAAGAAAATAGTCACAACCATATATACCAAAGGATACAATTTAAAAAAATGAACACATATGAAAAGGACAAATCACATTTCAGAACAGAAGAGGGATGCGGGGGGGGGGGGGGGGGGAAGGGGAAGGAAGGAAGGTAAGTGTCTGTGAATTGATGATATTAGAGATGGGGAGAGTGGGAAGTTTGTGAGTTAATGGTATTAGAGGTGATAATTGGGGAAGCTATCTTGGTAATGGGTAAGATAGCTTGAGTGTTTGTTCATTCCTTTTTGGAGAGTGTCGAATTTTAACATGAATGACAGTTCAGAGGATTCCCTTTCAAGTGCAGATGTAAAAGATCTTTCGAAAGAGGGATGTAAATTAGACACTTTGAAATTGCAAATGAAACTGGGATTTGAATTTCCCGTGCTTCATTTGCATAATCGTGTCATGGCGCTCTTTCGAAAAACCGTTATTTCGAAATTGAAACTGCAGTCTAGACATGGTTCTTTCGAAAATAGAAGCCTTTTTCAAAAGAACAGGATCTTTCAAAAAAGGTTTCTATTTTTGAAAGAACCATGTCTAGACCACGGTTTCAATTTTGAAATAGCACTTTTTCGAAAGAGCGCCATGATGCAATTATGCAAATAAAGCATAGGAAGTTCAAATCCCGGCTAAATTTGCAATTTCGAAGTATCTAATTTACATCCCTCTGTCGTAAGAGGGATGTAGTCTAGGCATACCCTCAGTGAGAACTGATGAAAAAGCCTATGCTTGTACCTTGAAGACTGAAAACGTCAGTTTATCTACAAACAAGAACGACAGTAAAGTTCCATATTATGTAGAAAACTTAACCTTGATCTCAGTGGTTGAAAGAATAGCCATGTTCAGTTTAATCCTACATATTTCTGATAACTGTACCTACTACTCTCCCAGTTAGTTCCAATCATGATAGTTTTCAGTGATTTGAGCATTTGTCCATTGTGAACTATGGAAATCAAATACATGCTTCACATGCCACTAAACTACTATTACAGAAAAAACAAATTTCAGTCACAATTAACCTGGATTAAATAGCTACCAGTACCTATCTCGTTACCAATTATCTGAACTAGCCACTCTCCTGCTTTTTACATTTAAAAATTATTTTGCACATTGGAAATGACATGAACCAATCCTTTTTCCTCCTTTTTTACAAAAATGACTGCAAATGATTGACTATAAATTATAATTTAATATTTTATTGTATTATCATTTTACTGTGTTTTAAAGAGTGCCCTGGAATTTAAATATTATACCTAGATACATTATGATGCCGGTGTCCTACACATACAATAAATAGCCCAACAATATATTTGAAACAGATATATAAGATGAAGATTTAAACTTAAGATGCTGCAAATATTTGAGAACGCTCACTGTTGAAAGTCTAAGAAAGACCATTTCTCTTATTTTTTCTGTCTGCTTGCATGATATATACATATATTAAAGTAGATACAAAATGTGGAATGTGACCTTGCCTAATTCAAAATATTAGATTTATTTTACAAGTTAACTAAGACCATTATGACCTCATAAGTGGCAGAACTAAAGTAAAGACTAAAGTGGTTCAGGAAGGTCAAACATAAAGTGTAAAAATAAATTAATCATTTTCATTTAGGATATGTCCTATTAAATTTATACAATCCATAATTAACTCTACTGAGATATGTATTTTAAAAATATTTAAAACCATAGCGATTCCATTTTTTCACCCCTCAATTAATTCCCTATTATATTTACAGGCAGTCCCCGACTTACGCGGATCCGACTTACGTCGGATCCGCACTTACGAACGGGGCTTTCTTGCCCCGGAGGTCGGGGCAAGAAAGCCCCGTTCGTAAGCTGCTCCGGTGCCCCTGGTCTGCTGGAGACCGTCTCCAGCAGACCAGGGGCACCGGGCGGGTTCCCGCGCTTCTGAGGCTTTGCCAGAGCAAAGCCTCAGAGGCGCGGAGAACCGCCGCTGCTGCCGCTTCAGTCTGGGTGCCTGTGGTCTGCTGGGGACAGTCCCCAGCAGACCACAGGCACCCGGACTGAAGCCGCAGCTGCGGGGGGGTCCAGAGCAAAGCCTCAGAGGCGCGGCTGCGGCTTCAGTCCGGGAGCCTGTGGTCTGCTGGGGACGGTCCCCAGCAGACCACAGGCACCCAGACTGAAGCCGCAGCCACGGCGGGGTCCCTCGCCTCTGAGGCTTTGCCAGAGCAAAGCCTCAGAGGCGCGGCACCCCGCTGCCACTGCGGCTCTGCTCCCCGTGTCCCTGGTCTGCTGGGGGGGGGGGCGCAGCTAGTGTGCTCCCCCCTCCCCAGCAGACCAGGCTTTTGTTTTGGACTCTGGGGCAGAGCAGCTGTGGCGCTGCCGATTGGTCCTGCAGCGCCCGCTCTGGGCACTACTGGACCAACCTGGCAGCACCCCAGCTGCTCTGCCCCAGGCGTCCCCAAGTCAGCTTCTGCTGAAACTGACCAGCGCTGACTACAGGAAGCCCCAGGCAGAGTTGCTCTGCCCCGGGCTTCCTGGAATCAGCTGCTGATCAGTTTCAGCAGCAGCTGACTTGGGGACACCTGGGGTTCTTAAGTTGATTCTGTATGTAAGTCAGAACTGGCGGTCAGTTTCAGCAGTGTCTGAATCTGGACGCCAGTTCCGACTTACATACAGATTCAACTTAAGAACAAACCTACAGTCCCTATCTTGTACGTAACCCGGGGACTGCCTGTACTCATTTGACAAGTAAAACTATTACTTTTTTTCTAACTGCTGTTGCTGCAAATCCAACCTCAGACCTGAGTCTAAAGGTATGTCTACACTATAACTAGGATTGTGATTTGAGCTTGTGGAGACATACCCGTGCTAGAGTTAATCTAGGTAGTAGTAAATATAACAGTGGGAATATGGAGGACTGCATGAGCAAGTTTATACCCAGGGGTGTGAGGTGGGCTTGTGTAGTCTACGCTGAAGCCCATGCCGCCACATCCTCACTGCTGTTTTCAGCAAGCTAGATAGATTAAAGATAGCAGAAGTAATTCTACACTATCTGAAATTACTCCACACCCCACAGCAATATAAACATAATGGTGTATCATTATTAAATGTATCTATTTATATGGCTTCTCCTCACCTTAAAAACTGACCATCCATATGACCTCCACCCCAGTACTCTTTTGGTGTACGTATTCTATTTACAAAGAATATTTAGTACACCTGACTCGTATTATTTTTTGGATATGCACCAACAAATACCATAACTATGCCCACATTTTTTATGTTAAAATATAAATACCGTTTTCACAAACTGATTGATATACTTATTTTGTAACTACATTGCTCACTGTATCCATTAGTGGATTAATGGACTACTATTGTGATTGGTGCTTGTGTCAACCCAGAGGCTTTGAGAAAGTGGAGCAAAGTCTACTCTACAGCCTTAGGTGAGAGCCAGTTGGCTTTTAGCTCATACAGTCCTACCTCCCAGATCCAAATAAGAGCAGGGTCCGCTGACTTTACATATTCAAATGTCAACATTGTTTAAAAAAATTGGTTAAATTCTAGGAATGTGCCGTTCTGCAACATAAATGTTTTTCAGCAGTACAATGAAAAATCATAACCATAGTTGGTTCTCATGGACATCCCTGAGAAGTTTCAATAGAGGCATCACAAAGTGAAAGGGCATGGAGGCTGATTTCAGTCACACGCAGATTCCAGTCCTTCAAGTCAGGGTTGAGATACATCGAGAGGACAAATGAAGATGTTCCATTGCATTGTTTGTGCTGAACTAAGTCAGTGGATAGGGATCACCGGGAATGGCACTTTGATTTCTTTTTCAAGTACTAAATCCACATAATTGTACTAAGAGATTAAAGATTAAGATATTGAATTAAAGTTATGCAATAAAAACATTTACACATAACGGGCAAGAGTGTCATAGTATTTTTATTCTTACTAGTATTTAGCAGAGGATCTCCAAAACTCATTTGAGGCTGCATCCCTTATGTATATTTCAATGACACAATTCAAGGCATTATTTCACTTTCAAAACAGTATTTTTCTCCTGTGGAGAAAACACTTTGTGGCAATAACAACTACTTCAATAGAAAACTTTTAATTCAACAGTAACATAACTGTATTATAAAACCACCCCCTGTTGAAGTAATTCTCATTACTAAGGCTATGTTTTAGTGAAGGCTATTTTTAGTAAAAGTCATGAACTGGTCACAGGCAATAAACAAAAATTCATGGCCTGTGACCTGTCCAAGACTTGTACTTTATACACCTAACTAAAACTTGGGCTGGGGGCCCAAGGGTGCTCAAGGAGGGTGATCTGGGGGTGCTGTGGGTAGATGTCTGACCCTAGGACCTCCACTGGTGCTGGAGGAGAGAGGAATGGCAGGACTGGAAGGTTCCTTACCTGGCTGCAGGAAATGGGAGCTGCGAGGGTGGAATTCATGAAAGGGGCCGTGTATCATAGAATCATAGAACACTAGAACTGGAAGGGACTTCGAGAGGTCATTGAGTCCATTTCCCTGCCCTCATGGACATGGCAATTGCTTCTGGGGAGTCCCCCCCATGGTGAGCACCATAACATGTTCCAACACCCTCCCCCAGGCTTGAATCCTCTCCAACAGCCAAACTACCCCAGCAGCGGCTGGCCCAGAAGCGGTCTGATCTGCTCAGGCAGCCCCTCCCCCCCCCCCCCCCCCCCCCCCCGAGCCATCTGCACTGGCCACTGTAGAAGTCATGAAGGTGAGGAAACTCGTGACTTTCTGTGGCCTCCATGACAGACATTCAGCCTTACTCATTCATTAAATATTCAAAACTCCTGGCCTAGATTGCAGTAATTTTCAAATGCCTGATAATGACAGCACAGCAGCTGAGTGGTTCCATCAAGCATTTTAAGTAAAGTCAAGTCCAGCATTTGTAACAGACCTTGACATTCACTGTTAATACTAAAATATTGCCCTTCCATTCTGACCCCAAAAAGGTGGGATACCAACAAGCAACTGGTATGTTCCAACATTCTCTGGCATATGTGCTACAAGTGCAGTTCAAGGGGGTAAACATTTTTCATCTTAAACTGAAGGATGTAAAGACATAAATATTTAGTGGGCTATAAATAAACATTACACTTTTCTGAAAAGTTTGCTAGCAAGTTGGAGTTTCACTTTTGCTTCTGCCTGAGGATGAGATGTTCTTCCCTCCATGAGAGGATATGAGAAGATGAATCATAGAACTGGAAGGACCCTTGAGAGGTCATCAAGTCCAGTCCCCTGCACTCATGGCAGGACCAAGCACCATCCAGACCATCCCTGACAGGTGTTTGTCTAACCTGTTTTAAAAATCTCCAGTGATGGAGATTCCACAACCTCCCTAGGCAATTTGTTCTAGCGGCTAACCACTCTGACAGTTAGGAATGATGTTTGATTTTTTTGAAACAGTGTTTCAATATTTATACTCATATTTATCTGGTGGTCCATTATGACCCCATATTGCTTTTCACAGTACTCCTGCCCATGTAGTCATTTTCCAGTTTGTATGTGTGCAATTGATTGTTCCTTCTTAAGTGGAGTACTTTGCATTCATCCATATAGAATTTCATCCTATTTACATCAGATCATTTCTCCAGTTTGTCCAGATTGTTTTGAATTATAATCCTAACCTCCCATCTTGGTATCATTTGTAAACTTTATATGAGTGCCCTCTATGTCATTATCTAAATCATTAATGAAGATATTGAACAGAACTGGACCCTGAATTGATCCTTGCAGAATCTCACTTGTTATGCCCTTCCAGCATGGCTGTGAACCATTTATCTCTACACTCTGGGAATGGCTATTCAAGCAGCTATACACTCAACTTATACTAGCTACATCTAGGTTGTATTTCCCTAGTCTGTTAGTTAAAAGATCATGTGAGACTGTATCAAATGTCTTACTGAAGTCTAGGTCTACCACATCTACCACTTCTCCCTTATCCACAAGGCTTGTTACCCTGTCAAAGAATGCGATCAGTTTGGTTTGACAAGATTTGTTCTTGACAAATCTATGCTGTTACTTATTATCATCTAATTATCTTTGAGACATTCTACATGTAGATGAAGGGGTACTGTAGGCCAACTGGCTCAGTCTTCGGGCTCAGGCCTAAGCTTCAGCCAGCACCCACCCCATTCCCAGTCTATGTAGGCCCAGGGCAAACAAATGCATCCTACCTAATCCAGGGGCATCAGTCTATGATCCGGCTGGGCCAGTCTATAAGCCCAGCCCTTGGGATCCCAATGGTTCCCTTTAAGCCAATGGTCCCCTTTAAGCCCAGGCCCTTATTATAGGGCGGGTGAGGCAAACAAACACAGTCCATGGGCTAGGCCCAAGCCCTGAGGCAGGGCAGGGTGCACGCACAAACATAGTTCATAGTCTCTAGGTCAGTGGTCTCCAACCTTTTTACACCCAAGATCACTTTTTAAGTCTCAGAACAGGCGAAGATCTACTGCCCCGCCCCTTCCTTGAAGCCCCGCCTACATTACATGAGGAAATCTAATGTAAATGTACTGCGCAGGTGCGCAGTTCAGAGAGGGCTCAAGAGCTACTCTTAGAGCCCCTGAGATCTACTGGTAGATCACAATCTACTGCTTGGTGACCACGGCTCTAGGTGATCCCTGCACAAGGCAGTCAGGAATCTCAAGGCGAACCCAGGCCCTAGCACAGGGTTGGGCAAAGAAATTCAGTTCATAGTTGCAAGGGGGAAACTGCCACTCAGGGATTAGGGTGGCAGAGGGAATGCTCTCCCCACTCTACTGCCCCCTGGGCTAGGGCCCTGGCAGTGGCAGGGCTGACTGCCACCGTGGGCAGCAGTGATCCATCCTGCAACAAGCTGACTCACTACAGCACAATTAACTCAGCCTGAATTCTCATTAGCTATCTCCGGAATCTCCCTTGGGATATACCAGGCTCCATGGCAGGTCCTCAGGATCTGAACCCTCGGGTAAAATTAGCAAGATTTTCTTGTTGGTTTGGGGGGCCCGATAGTCTGGGCCAGTCCTCAGCAACTGCCAGGTCGTCAGTGGCCTCGCAGCTTGGGAACATAGGGCAGGCCTCTGTTTCCTCCGGTGGCTGGGCCCTGACTAAGCTCCTGGTCTGGGCTTTTATAGAGGTAGTCCCACTCCTGACTTCTGAGATCTTTGGTAAGCTCGGCCATCTCAGGGCTCAGAGAAAGGTTTTTCCTCCTCTTGGTCTGTGAGTGGCCACTCCTGCTCACTACGCTATATATATATATATATATATATATATATTTCTGTGTCACTGAAGTCAGGGAAGGGGGAAAATAGAGTTAAATATTACAGAGAATTCGGTCTCATTTCATATATATTTGCAAGGACATATTTAGCCTGGTGCACATCAACAGGCCAACCCATATCAGAATGCAGTTCAATAGGAACTGTGTCTGATCTGTGGTTTTATATGTCTTTAAGTACAGTTCCCTTCAAATTGTTGACAGGATTCTATCCTTGGAAGCAAACAATTCTCTCTGGACCTAATCCATCAGTCTTT